>NC_081573.1:49026837-49229686 GCF_022355385.1 Mustela nigripes
TTTTCCACCCCCTCACTTTAAATCTGGAGGTGTCTTCGGGTTTAAAATGAGTTTCTTGGAGGCAACATATAGATGGGTTTTGTTTTTTTATCCATTCTGATACCCTGTGTCTTTTGACAGGGGCATTTAGCCCATTAACATTCAGGGTAACTATTGAGAGATATGAATTTAGTGCCATTGTTTTGCCTGTAAGGTGACTGTTACTGTATATGGTCTCTGTTCCTTTCTGATCTACCACTTGTAGGTTCTCTCTTTGCTTAGAGGACCCCTTTCAAGATTTCCTGTAGAGCTGGTTTGGTGTTTGCAAATTCTTTCAGTTGTTGTTTGTCCTGAAAGCTTTTAATCTCTCCTTCTATTTTCAATGATAGCCTAGCTGGATATAGTATTCTGGGCTGCATGTTTTTCTCATTTAGTGCTCTGAAAATATCATGCCAGCGCTTTCTGGCCTGCCAGGTCTCTGTGGATAAGTCAGCTGCCAATCTAATATTTTTACCATTGTATGTTACAGACTTCTTTTCCCGGGCTGCTTTCAGGATTTTCTCTTTGTCACTGAGACTTGTAAATTTTACTATTAGGTGACGGGGTGTGGGCCTATTCTTATTGATTTTGAGGGGTGTTCTCTGAACCTCCTGAATTTTGATGCTCGTTCCCTTTGCCATATTGGGGAAATTCTCCCCAATAATTCTCTCTAGTATACCTTCTGCTCCCCTCTCTCTTTCTTCTTCTTCTGGAATCCCAATTATTCTAATGTTGTTTCATCTTATGGTGTCACTTATCTCTCGAATTCTCCCCTCGTGGTCCAGTATCTGTTTGTCCCTCTTTTGCTCAGCTTCTTTATTCTCTGTCATTTGGTCTTCTATATCACTAATTCTTTCTTCTGCCTCATTTATCCTAGCAGTGAGAGCCTCCATTTTTGATTGCACCTCATTAATAGCTTTTTTGATTTCAACTTGGTTAGATTTTAGTTCTTTTATTTCTCCAGAAAGGGCTTTTATATCTCTCGAGAGGGTTTCTCTAATATCTTCCATGCCTTTTTCGAGCCCGGCTAGAACCTTGAGAATTGTCATTCTGAAGTCTAGATCTAACATATTACCAATGTCTGTATTGATTAGGTCCCTAGCCTTCGGTACTGCCTCTTGTTCTTTTTTTTGTGTTGAATTTTTCCGTCTTGTCATTTTGTCCAGAGAAGAGTATATGAGGGGGCAAGTAAAATACTAAAAGGGTGGCAACAACCCCAGGAAAATATGCTTTAACCAAATTAGAAGAGATCCCAAATTGTGAGGGGGGAGAAAGGGGATAAAAAGAGGATCAAAAAGGAAGAAAGAAAAAAAAAAAAAAAAGAAAAAAGAAAGAAAAAAAAAAGAAAAGAATTAAAAAAAAAGAAAACACCTAAGAAAAATATAAAGAAGAAAAAATATATGTATTAGATAAACTAGTTAAAAAAGAAAAAGGTAACAGTTAAAAAAAGTTTACTCGAAGGCGAGAAAAAAAAACAAAAAATGAAAAAGAAAAAAATTAAATTAACTGCAAGACTAAAAAAAATCACAGGGCAAAAGCCATGAGTTCCGTGCTTTGCTTTCTCCTCCTCTAGAATTCTGCTGCTCTCCTTGGTATTGAAACCGCACTCCTTGGTAGGTGAACTTGGTCTCGGCTGGATTTTTTGTTGATCTTCTGGGGGAGGGGCCTGTTGTAGTGATTCTCAAGTGTCTTTGCCCCAGGCGGAATTGCACCGCCCTTACCTGGGGCCGGGGTGAGTAATCTGCTCGGGTTTGCTTTCAGGAGCTTTTGTTCCCTAAGCGCTTTCTGTAGAGTTCCGGAGGACGGGAATACAAATGGCGGCCTCCTGGTCTCCGGCCCGGAGGAGCCGAGAGCCCAGGGCCCCACTCCTCAGTGCGCGCTCAGACAACCGCGCCCAGTTACTCCCGTCTGCCTGACCTCCGGCCGCGCTCCGAGCTCACCGAGCCTGCGACCGGTTCAAGGTCACCCCGAGCTGCGAGCTTACTGTCGGCTCTGTCTCTGTAGCCGGCTTTCCCGTTCCAATACCCGCAAGCTCTGCGACACTCAGACACCCCCGATCCTTCTGTGACCCTGCGGGACCTGAGGCCACGCTGACCCCATGTGGGCTTTGCCCCGGGTAGCCTCTGGAGCGATGTCCCTCAGCGGAACAGACTTTTGAAAGTCCTGATTTTGTGCTCCGTTGCTCCGCCGCTTGCCGGGAGCCGGCCCCTCCCCCCGGGGTCTATCTTCCCGTCGCTTTGGATTCACTTCTCCACCGGTCCTACCTTTCAGAAAGTGGTTGTTTTCTGTTTCCAGAATTGCTGTTCTTCTTCTCTTCGATCTGCCGATGGATTTTCAGGTGTTTGCAATCTTTAGATAAGCTATCTAGCTGATCTCCGGCTAGCTGAAGTAGTCTCGGCCTGCTACTTCTCCGCCATCTTGACTCCTCCCCCTATTTTTTTAAAGATTTTTAAAAATTTATTTAACAGAGGGAGAGAGAGATCACAAGCAGGCAGAGCAGCAGGCGGGGGGGGGGGGGAAAGCAGGCTCCCTGCTGAGCAGAGAGCATGATATGGGGCTTGATCCCAGGACCCTGAGATCACGACCCGAGCCTAAGGCAGAGGTTTAACCCACTGAACCACCCAGGTGCCCCTAAATTATTTTTAAAAATAAGTAATTTCTTACCTACACTAAAATCGTTTGTAGAACATTGGGAAAATTTAATTTGCATAATACTAGGAAAACTTACTTAGCCTCTATAAATCTTTTTTTTTTTTTTTTGAGTTTTCTTTGAAGAGAGGTTAGGACATTTCACGTCACTAGATAATTTTAATAATTAAACTTAATATGATACATAAAATTTCTAGTAGAGTGTTTAACATACAATAGGCACTAGACAATTCGTAGTTTGCTTTTCTTTCCTTATGATTCACAGCAACATTTTTTATCGAAGCAAGTTCCCCAGGAAACTGATGTTTTAAAGTGGTAGGCAACAGATAAAAGAGATGCTGTGTTTGTGGTCATTGAGGAATTAAATATTTTCAAAGCTGAATTTAGTGCTGTGATCATAAATCTTTATTTGGAGTCAATAGTTATAATAATTGTTTTACAATTCAAAAGGGAACGACTACCATGCTTGCTGTGTATGAGAGAAATCAATAGGTACTTTAATATGCTTTTTGAGATTAATTCTCAACAATACTACAACATTTAACTTTAAAGTCTCATCAATGGGAAGTATTTTCAGTTTTAAATGTGAGTTTTCAGGTTATTATACAAAGAGTCAACAAATGTTTTTGTTTGGCTAGACTTACGACACTTTATTATGCCAAGTCTCAGTGAGGCGGCCACAGCTGGAGAAAAAGGAGAGTGGAACAGGAAAAAAGTGATCCGAGGGACGAGACTCCTGCTTTTGTTTTGTGAGTTAAGTGTCAATAACCATGGAATAGATGGGGTTATGAATAGGTGGTCTTTGGTCGGTAGGTGTTGGTCTTCTGTGATCGTGAATACATGGGCATATTAAAAATCTTCCTTAAGGGGGCACCTGGGTGGCTCAGTGGGTTAAGCCTCTGCCTTCGGCTCAGGTCATCATCCCAGGCTCCTGGGATCGAGCCCCACATGGGGCTCTCTGCTCTGCAGGGAGCCTGCTTCCTCCTCTCTCTCTGCCTGCCTCTCTGCCTACTTGTGATCTCTGTCAGATAAATAAAGAAAAAATCTTTAAAAAAAAAAAATCTTCCTTAAGGATGAATAATCCTTGTTGAACCGCTAAAATGTTTGGTTAATAAATAAAAGAAGGAATTCTTATATTTTACTTTATAGTAATTTAGAGTTCACCATCAGCTGGAGTTACCCTTCATTTTTTCCATTAAAAAAAGTAAATATGAAAACAGCATGGCTCCAGGAAGCTAGGTGCTTTGTAGTGGGCATATGGCTCCTGTTACCTCAAGTCGGCTTTCATTTCCTGTCACTACTGTTTTTACTTATCCCCGCAGGCTGCCACTGCCAAAGTGTGCCATGTTCTATCCGTCTCTGTACCCATATCCATAAGTTTGCATTTTCCATGTTACTCTTCGGCATTTGTTTTAAAATTAGACCAAGTGTAACACTCCATCACATCTTAGACCACGTGCCTCCGTAGAGCAGAACAGCTTAAAACCCCGTGGGGAATCTCTGGGTTCCCTGTGGCCGATTTAACTTGGTAAAGCCCAAGAGCATCCGAATTTCCATTACTTTATTGGTGTACCTCGTTAATGATATAGCTTAATTTGCATATCAGTAGTACCTTTTCACTGCAGGTGAGAAATTGAAATGTTCAAGGTCAATTAACTGCGAATGTTTCAAGTCGGGTAGTGCAGCTGTAACAGTGAGCGGTGCTGGGAAGAGGGAGTGGTCAGTGAGAGGTACCTCTTTCTCCTGATGAGAATTGATGATCCAATTTTAACTCACCAGAGTCCTGCTGATTCTTTTTTCCTCACTGTGCTCCTCTCATGTGTTCACTTTTTAAATACTGTTCTATCAAGGAGTGTCAAAATGCTAGAGAAAGATTATGAAATTCTATATTAAAAAGTGTACAGACTGGTGAAATTAACGAGAAAGATCAAGACCCGAAACAATCAGCGCTTTCCCAGAGGTATAAGCTGATAGAGATAAAATTCCTAATGTTGAAATGTCAGGTTGAGGTGATGGCCAGCTGGGGACACTTCATTCACTCTTTTACTACTTTTCTGTGTTTAAAAAAAATGATAAAAATACAAAGAGATATGCAGCTGTAGCAATAAAGGGACTGTGGATGCTTGGGTAGCATCAGACTTCAGGAAATTGTCAACTTCCGGACTTAGATAGATCCTGAGGACAAGTAGTAAGACGAGAGAGGACAGTGGAGGGAAATAATTACCCATTCGCCACTCCCATCCCGTGTCTGTACTTGAGAGACCTGGTTTTCCTTAAGTCAAGGGAGGAAAGTTGGCTCTACTGCCTGATAGCTAGATTCTAGGGTTCCCCTACCTCTCTCAGCTCCCTTTTTTCTACATCCATTGGGAAATACCAATTCTATTTATCTTAATGATATGAGAGGCACTACGGGTCCTGGTTAAGAGCTCCGTGCCTCTTGCTGCTCTGTGGACTACAGCAAGGTATTCAGACTCTCCCTATATGACTTGTCCTCTATTCAGTAGGCTGCTCTGAGAGTCGGATAACAAATCTTCACACTGTGCCTGATACAAAGCCCTCCCTTGCTCAGTAAATATTAAGTAAAGTAGAATAAGTAGAAAAGATAGGATGGAGTTTCATTACATCTGGAGAAGCGGAGCACAAAGGAAATTCGGCCTAGCTTTAAAAAGTAATGTTGTGGGAACAGGTCCCATGGAGGGTTCAGGAATTTCCTGGGCTATTTGTGGGAGGGTGCTATTTAAGATAGTCTTCAGATCATTCAAGAACAAATTCTCTTCCATGTAGATAACAGGCTACAAGAATAGGGGCTGCTCCTTGGGGACAGCAGAGCTGTGCTGGATAAATGACACCAAGACACCAAAAATGCAGCTGGAGCCCATGTGTACCAACAAGACCTCCTGCTCAAAATAGGAGAATATTCTCCTCTGACTTAAACATTATAGCTGGTATTGGTGACCAAGAGAACACCACCCATTCAGGCTACTGGACAAAACCACAGAGTCTTTAAGAGCAGCTACAGAGAAAATGAAAAGTAAACACAAACCAATAAAAATTATAGTATGTATAAATATTTTCGATCAAAGGGAGAGAGTGCATTGGAGAAAGAGCATTATACTTTTGATGTACCAAGTGGAAAGACACTTTTTGAACAATGACTTATTCCAAGAAGAAAGGTAATTTGAGGGAAAAAAGTATCTAGTTCTAAAGACAATGTAGTGAGTAACTTGGGAATCAGACCAAAATATTAGTATTATACCATCGAAAGAAGATATTGTTGTCATGTAATTCTTTTTTAAATGCTGTATTGACTCAGTTTTGAGGCTTTGACAAGAGGATGGTGAGTTCCCATTCGTGAGCAGCTGATTATTAGTTGCATATAATACCCAGAGCTCATCCGCACACGTGCCCTCCCTGATCCCCATCACCTGGTTACCCCATCCCCCCAACACACTCTTTTCTGTAACTCTCAGTTGTTTCCTGGAGTCCAGAGTGTCTCTCGGTTTGTCTCCCTCTCTCATCTCTTCTCATTCAGTTTTCCCTCCCTTCCCCTGTGATCCTCTGGACTATTCCTTATGTTCCACATTTGAGTGAAACCATACGATAACAGTCTTTCTCTGCTTGACTGACTTCACCGAGGTGATCTTCTACTTAAATATTAGACCTTATATCAGAGCCTTAAGGTGGGTGACAAAAGAATGGGGGAAAGAAAACATGTGCTCATATTCTTATTTGGGGTGTTATGTAATAGACGTTGCATCTTAATAGATACTGAATATTCAATAACTATGAATTTAAGAAGGTGTTAAACCCTATTTCACAATTTTTACAATGATTACATATTACTTATATAATTATCAATGTCAGTATTACTTAAAATAAATTCCCCAAATAAGGCATTATTGTATTAAACTGGAAATATGAAATATCTTAAGACATACAGTAGTCACATCTCTAATATTTCTGGTGTGCAGTCAATAAAAGAAAATGTGATAAGTTCTGCTGTACCTGTACCCTCTTGAACATACAGTAGATTCTTATTTTTCACTCTCGAGTGATCAAGCACTCCCGATTCTATGACCTTTTCCCTGATAGTCCCTCTCCCATCTCCCATCCCCCATCCACCAACCCCTTCCACGGACAGGATAGAACCAGTGTCATATCAGTGAATTGGCTGGGCTGGGTGTGCGGACTGATTTGTAGAGTTTGCCAATTTCTGTGGTTTAAATATTCCCACCATGGCTACATTTAACACAGTCAGCTTGCAAAATTTCTGAAAATTTAATTGCCTTTCATCCTCTGTTGCCAGCCAGGTCGAGCCTTCCGCTGGATAGAACTCTCCGCCATCATTTATTGTATTATTGTCCCCTGCACTTGTCTCACCATTAACATTTGTGCTTCACACATGCTTCTCAATGTCAGTTATTCCCACAGGACTGTAAGCACAGTGGGGGTAGGGACAGTTCCTTGACCATCTGTATTGTCAGGCTTAAAGCTGTACTTCTTTCTCCAGGAAGTCTGAACGTGATCAGATACAAAGGCAGTTTTCTAGTTCCAGCACAGTGTGAACCACGATTGAAAGTTAAATCATTACCTGATCATGTGTGGGCAGCAAACCTGCTAGTTCCAAGTGTAGACAGGAATGTCTACCTGTCAGATTAAGTACTTTAAACTTTCGATAAGATCCTTGGTTCTCCCCAGTGTCAGGGAGTTATAATACCTAGAAATGAACATAATTAACATAAGCTTCATCCTTTTATAGTAAATTCTTGTTTTTCTGTATTATTCTACAATTATGAGAAGTTTCATATTTTGGAAACTTAACTTTATTAAATTCCATCCAGAAGTACAGTCTTACTAGCATCTCTAGTCCACTCACAGATTTGTAATGAATCTTTTGCCCATTTTCTTCTGTTTCTGTTTGCATAAAAGGAGCTGGTGGCTGGTCTCCACTTGTGTCAAACAAATACCAGTGGTTGCAGATTGACCTTGGAGAGAGAATGGAGACCACCGCTGTGGCCACCCAGGGGGGATACGGGAGCTCCAACTGGGTGACCAGCTACCTCCTGATGTTCAGCGACAGTGGCAGGAACTGGAAACAGTATCGACAAGAAGACAGCATCTGGGTATGTTTCTTTGACAGAATATATATACACAGTCTCTCAGGGAAAGAGATAGAATCATCTCTGAATGTTGTTTACGAATTTCCTAAACTCAGTTGAGAAAAAGAATTTTTGGAATTACTTAGGAAACATTTTTCAAGAAAAAATAAGTTAATATTCATTTCATGGTATAACTTTTGAAAATTCTAAAGGTAAATTTATCTGAGAGACCTCAGAAACTGGAAAAAAATCTT
The DNA here is from genome assembly GCF_022355385.1 of Mustela nigripes. Taxonomy (NCBI): domain Eukaryota; kingdom Metazoa; phylum Chordata; class Mammalia; order Carnivora; family Mustelidae; genus Mustela; species Mustela nigripes. The sequence goes on from NC_081573.1 coordinate 49,034,858, forward strand.
ATATGCCCATTATATAGTATGGAAATCTAAGAAATAAAATCCGTAGAAAATTTTTTAGGTTTTGTCCAATAACACAGTGGTTTTGCATGGTCTTCATTTAAATCTTGGTTAAAAGAATGTTTCCTTTTATTTACTCTGATGGTTCAGAAATTTCTGAACATCTCCGTCTCTCTCTCTCTCTCTTTCTCTAGTATATGGAGGTTTGTATCTATATTTGGAGTATTTTTATATGATATAAATGTACACATATATATGATTTATGTATAAACCATTCTCTATTCTTTTAAAAGTGTGTTAGTGTGTAAAATGCTGTATATTATGGGCAGGGGCATAGCTCCTGTAGGAGACTGACGAGGAGGACGTTTATCATAGAGAGGGGCGGTGTTTGCAGTTAGTTGATTGTTTATGAACACCTGGTGGGGGGATGAAGCTATAGGCAGTTTGCCTGGTGGTGAAGGAAGGATCTTTGCTGGTAGAACGGTATTGATTTGGATCTTATGTGGGCCAGGGACAACATACTGCAATCAAAGAGCTTTCTTTCTTTCTTTCTTTCTTTTTTTTTTTTTTCCTCTGGTTGAGCTGCTAGAACCAGAGAAAATGAGTAACTTAATGAAGCATCCTTCTTAGCACACAGATAATTTGGAAGCCTATTTGGGCACATAATGATAATTTTCTTTGATCAGTCAATTGCCTCTCTTTTGAAAGTTCCTAGAACTCCGTTGTACATTATCAATTCATGGAAGAAATGGACTGTGATTTACTCACCTTTGTATCTCTAAAGCACTTGGTGGCCATTGGATGCATGTTTATTGATGTAAATTGAATTGAAAAGAAGTAGCCCAGCTCTGTCTCCAGAGAGACCCTAACAGTCAGGCTGGAAGAAGTTGCCTATAAGCATTTTTGAGAAAAGCTGCCTTAAAATCCAAAGCAAGCTCAAGTGTACAAGAGCAAGAAAAACTGGATATTATGGTTGAGTTAATTTCATGAGAACCATTCAAACTAGGGATAAAATAAACAGTAATTATGAACCAATAACAATGAAAGCTTAATGAGGTATTTATTTTAACTAGGTGTTTGGATTATCTTTTACTCTCTAAATTGAGCATTGGGTTTTTAAACTAGATAAGTAGAGGCTAATTCATGGTAATATTTAGCCATGTTAAGTAAAAGGTACGTTTTTGATAATTCTTAAAATGATGGATCAACCATGAAAATTGTTTCTTTGTTCATTAGGCTTGGGGAAATCCAAACCTAGGCCACGCCATTTGCTTTTTTTTGGTTACTCTTATTAAATGTGAGGTTCTTGGATATTGGGGCACCTGGGTGACTCAGTCGGTTAAGTGTCAACTCTTGGTTTAGGCTCAGGTCATCATCTCATGGGTCATGAGATTGAGTCCCACATCACACTCTGTGCTTAGCTTGGAGTCTGCTTGAGAATCTCTCTCTTTGCCCCTCCCCCCACTAGTACACACACACAGAGACACACACACACACACACACACACACTCTCTCTCTCTCAAATAAACAAATGAAAAAAAAAAGATATGAGGTACTCAAGGTGAAATAGAGGCATAATAATATCCCTAGCTAATCCAAACTAATTGATATAAAGATAGCTGACATCTATCACAATTAATTGTCAAGGTAATGCTATTTTTTAGACTCTGCTATAATTTGTTGGTTACTCACTGTCTTCCTCTCTTGAGTGTGAACACCCTGAAAATAGAGGCTGTATCTTTCAACCTTTCATCTCAGCATCCCAAATCTTAAGAATTCCTGGCATTTTAAACCATAAGAGACTCTTAACTATAGGAATTAAACTGAGGGTTGCTGGAAGGGAGGTGGGTGGGGATGGGGTAACAGGGTGATGGGCATTAAGGAGGTCACTGGAAGTAATGTGTATTGGGTGTTTTATGCAGCTGATGGGTCACTAAATTCTAGCCTGGAAATTAATAATATACTATATGTCAACAAAATTGAATTTAAATTAACAAAAAACAAAAGAGTTCCTGTCATGCTGCAGGCAAATACTAAGTGTTTGTTGAATGACTGAATGAGGGAATGAATAAATGAATGAACGGAAACAATGTACTTTATTATAATGACTCCTTTCCCCCATGATCATCTCTGCCTTTTAGTGCATTTATGTTTACCAGTTTGATATATTTAGAGTTCGGATGGTACATTTCTCTCTCCCCTACAAATTTTGAACCTTTCTGTGGGAGAGGGTTTATCCTTTTCATCTTTGCATTTCCAGCATTGCATACCTAGTATGGTACATGGTTTTTGTTGAGTGTATTACAGAAAAAAATCAATGAATGAATAGATTTGAATACATCAATCTCCTAATCTGGGTCTAACTTTATAAAAATAATTTTGGGAGGTATTAAAAGACCTCATGCTAATGTCATCAAAGAGATAAAAGACATCAGAACAAACCAAAAGATGATTCAGAGAAGCATAAAAATATGGGATACAGACTTCTAGAGATTTGGAAATTGGTGGAATATACAGATCATTGTGACTGACTTTGTCAAAAAAGCTGGGTTCACATGGGTGTTGAATAAAGCGTGATAACTTAGATTCTGGAGGATTAAGGAAGCTATTCTATATAGCTAGAAAAGGCTGAACAAAAGCGTAGACATTGGAGATACCCAGAGATATAGTATCTCATGTAATAACCAGTGAGTCTACTGGTCAGAATGGACTGTCAAGTTTTGGAAGGTCTAAAGGAGACTTTTGATTATGGTAAAGAAAATTGATGGATACCTTTGAATGTCACGATCAAAATTAAGACTTGGTGCAACAGGTACCATGTGTACACATAAGATAGGAGAAGTTACGGTGTAGGCTCAACTCAGATCCCAGGCCACACACACATCTTCATGGTGCCTGTTCATCCCAGGTATGTTGCAAAATTCTGTTCTACTCCAGTGACTCAGGTGCTGCTCTAAGGGAAGCACCCTGTCTGTGAATCTACAATTGTCAAAGCAGGAGAAATGAAACATGGTGAGCTGTACCCAGTTCTTGACAGTTCATCTGGAATAACACAGATCAATTTGGGTTGTTTTTTTTTTTTTTAAGCCAAAGTACAATTTTTAATTGATACACATAGTAAGGAATTTAACCCTTTGTTGTATTTTGTAAATATATCATTCCCAGATTCTTTTTCTTTAGTTGGTATATTTTTACCCGTTTTTAAAAAGGTTCTCTGGGTTGTATACAGACCATGCACAACATGCCAGTTTTCTTTAAGAGCTTCACATTCTGCCCCAGATGATAGAAAGAAATCTATGAAAGAGAGTTAGGAAACACATAAGCCATTATACGAGTGTGCGATGGAAGGAGAAAGAAAAGACAATTGTGAATTTAGAAACTAAGAAAATAAAACCCATCAACTTGGATTGAAATGCTGCTGTGGGGATCCTCACTCTTCCTTCATGTGATCCTACCTTGAGCGCTGGGGAAAACAATGACTTCTGTATACTTGAAATAATTAATGAAATGCCCTGCTGCTTTTTACAAATAATCATTAAAAAGAAAGACAAAATATTTTATTTATTATCTGTACAGGTCACACACATATTTAATAGAACTGTAAACTTGACAGATATACGGCATTTTGTGAAATTACACATTAAAACATTTCTTTAGAAAAAATTTATAGTGCAAGCTCATAAATATAATTTATACAAAGTACTCTAGTAGATGGCATATAAATATTTCACAAAAAATTAGAAAATACAAGCCGCTAAAATTGTTCCTCTCAAATGGAAGATAAAATAAAATCCCTCAACATCTATGATCAAAAAGACTTTTCAGCCAGTTTATTGTAAGTGATTGAAAAAGTAAATGTAAGGTGTAATTTTCACTCACTTAAGAACAAGTGCTGAAATATCATGAAAGTAATATCTTAGAAACTATTTTAAATAGATCAACATGTGTCGGAACTTTATAGCTAAATTATCCAGATTATCTCTGATGCATGCCCAGGTTTCTTTTATACTGTAGACTACACAGAAAAGAACGGGATGGTACCAGTTTTATGAATTATTTAGGTAAACATGATTCTTCTACACAGAATAGTTTGCTTTTTGTCTTTTTTATGGATTTCATCCAAACAAAAAATCTTTAGCGTCTTTCTAAAGTTAGAGTAGTTTTATTTTATTATTTTCTTTTTATGAGACGTGTTTAATGTCATGATTCCCGGGTTTGGTCTGTGAAAAACCCAGGGCCCCTGTGACATAATAGTATATTCACAAAATATGCAGGCCACTATCACTGTGAGTGATTGAGTTGTCAACTCTCAAAGCCAGGCAGGGCAGAAAGACTACCTGCAAAGATTTTAACATATATATTTGTTTCTAATCAAATAAGTACGTGACCGGGTAGTTTAATAGAAAACCCAAGGAGGCAGGAATACAAGTGGGAGGCGTGTTGCAAGCTCAGCTGCAAGGTACAGCTTTTCTAGCTCTTTCCCCCGCTGAGCCCTTATTCTGGTGACTTAAGCCTGCAAAAATCATTTGTGGTGATACGGACTACAACGGTACTGGTGGCGTGTATGTCAACATGTCAGATCGTCAAGCTTGATAGATCGCAAGACTTCCTCAGTCCTTGGACAAGGCCTGGAGAATGCTTTAAGCTGCATGTGCCTTTCAAGCCGGCCTCTACTTCAATGCCAAAAAGACATTGTTAATGGAAGTTGTCTGTATCCTCAGGATACCTCCCGTTTGTTCTTCTGTTTAACTATGAGTTCTTCACCCTTTCGAAAATGATTAACCTGTTAGTGCATGACTAACGGTGGCCGCATTAGGGTTTTTAATGCGGCTTCAGTCGTGGATCAGAATGGTCAGTTTGCAAGCTACCTTTTCTATCGTGTCGTGTGGTTTCTTTTACCTCCTTCATCTTTGCTCATTCTATAATGTACTATGTCAGTCCCTTCTCATAAACTTCCTTAGACACACATAGATTGGGACTTTATAGCCATATGTGATATTTTATGTAATATACATATATATCTGAGAACCCCTATGAACTGCAGGCACACATATACAACGAGATAAGATAAATGGCACTGTTGTTTCGCATTCTTCAAAATGACCTCTCTTTGTGCAGGCAAAATAAAATTTATTTGAAGAAGGGATTAGAGTTAGCTAGAGATTGGAGGGCATGCTTATATTCAGGATCATTCTCAAATTGTCAACCAGGGAATAACATGTGTTAAATACACCTTCTAGTTGTATCACACCTTCTCCCATATGACCCTTCAATGAAAACATCACCCCCTTTTCTCCATTCCCTCTTGCCATTGCTGTGATGTAATATTGTAGATGTTCATTTTCTGGCTTCTCTAGTTTCCCAGTCTCAGGAGGCTACATTTGGAGTTCTTCTTTCTTGGAATAGTTCTGTCCCTTTGAAATGTTTCTTTGATTGTAAATACTTAGGCAACCAGGTCTTCTAGAAAACCAATGGATTAAGCTGTCTTTCCTAATGTGACTCTAAGTTTTGAACTTACAAGCATTTTTCAATCATTAACTAGAAAGGAAGAGATAAGATTTGGCTCTGGTACAATATAATCCTTAAAAATCTAAGAGGATTATTTTATTATTTAAAAAAATAATTCAATAATGTGCCTAACAATAAAATTAATTTTTTAAAATCAGTAATTTCTCTTTCTACATATAAATAACAATAGACAATATAAAAGGAATACATACTCCGCCTAAAATAGAACCAGAAATGAATACATGTCAAGGAAAAAAACCTAGAAGAAAATGTATGAGATACCTAAAAGTAATATTTAGAATATTACCGAAGGACATAAAAGAAGATGTGATTAAATGCAAAATCATATCTGTTTTGAAGTGGAAAACAGTGTCATAAAGCTACTCATTCTACCTAAAATAACTCATAAAAGTGAAATCATTCTGAATTTCACATGTAAAAAGTATATATGAGAAAATAGGTAAGTTAGCAAAAAATAACAGTGGTAAGAAGAACCTACATGTTAGGAAAATTTTAGAAGTCTATATTAATTAAAACAGGTTTATACTGGCACATTAAAGCGTAGGGAAAGAACAAAAGAGAAGATCCATTACTATGCCCAAATGCATTTAGGGATTTGCCCAAGATAGAGGTATGATTGAAAATATGTGAGGAAATTAATCAGTATAGAATGTAGTAAGCTGTAGTTTCTAAGAAAGCAAATAATATTTTTATATCCAAATAGATGCCAGATGAATTGAATATTTAAAAATGATACAAGCATAGAAAAAAAGTAATGAAAGAAAACACAAGGCAATGGATAGATAACACACATAATATTGGGAGGCACATGTCTTTCTATGCAAGAGAACCACATCCAGATGCCACAGAGGAAAAGATAAAAAATGAGATATTTAGAAAGATGCATAAAGAATAGCATAAACAACATTACAAGAAAGAGTATAAATTGGAAATTACTTTTAGCCTTATGATGGCGATGCTCACTTTGATTCACCAGCAGCAGTGGTCGTAGGTTAAGATTCATATTCAGATTGACAATGACCAAACAGACTTCATTCACCTGCAAGTTTACTTAGATTTAAAACGGAATAGAGACCAGCAACAGCATAATGGATGCTCGGTTATACTGAACAGCTTCTAAATATATCAACAACTTGACTAGGTCACAATGGCCAAGGCTGAGTGGGTGTGGCCACCACAGATCAGGAAAGCCATCAGTTTCAGGTGACCTTCAGCTTGGATGCCTTGTCAGTGATATAACTCCTCAGAGACACTTGTCAACCCCTTTTTGGGATGTACCCGCGTCTCATCACTCCCAGGTTACTCACTGATTACAGGTTATATCTGGGGCTCCCAAATTTTGCTGCTTATTTGAGTTCCAATGCCCAGGCAGCATCCTTGCTCACTGAATAAAGTTTAGAGATGGAAACCCAGGTATTGGGATTTAAAAAATAGTACCAAGTGATTCCAGTTTGCATCAAAGTGTGGGAACCATTGGATTACTCAATAAACGAACTTGACAACCAAGTATAGATTCTTAGTTGGGTACAAAGCAAAATCAGCAGGATGCCAGTTTATCTTAGATCCAGTAAACTCCTGTGCAAGAAGGATTTAGCTAAAAGATCAATGCTAGGTTAAAAAAAAAAAGTTATAAACCACAATTTAACTGTGCCCTTCTAATGAGAAAGACCTTCTAATATGTTAGCCACTAGCTATATAGGGCTATTTAAGTTTAAAACTCAACTAAAATGAAATAAAATAAAAATAAAGTTTCTCAGTTGCACTAGCCACATTTTAAGTGTTCAGTAGCTATATTAAGCCCAGTGGTTACTGTTTTAGTGCAATTACAGAATATTCCTGTTAGCACAGAAAATTCTATTAGCATAGGCACAAAACACTCTTTAGAATTACTAATAAAAAATAAAGCTTTATTTTTTACTTTTTATTTATTTTTAAAGATTTTTTTAAAGTAATTTCTACACCCAACATGGGGCTGAAACTTGTGACCCCAAGGTCAAGAGTTGCAACGCTGTATTGACTGAGCCAGTCAGGCGCCCCTGAAGCTTTATTTTTTTTTTTTTTTAAAAAGGAAGCAAAATATAAACAGGAAGTTCATAGAAAAGAAAAGATGATATGTAATATGCGAAAGTGTCTCCATCCTCATTCACGATTAAAGAAAAGCAAATGAAAACAGGTGTCAGGTAACATTTCTTAAAAGACTTAAACAAGTAAGAATGTTGAAACTACAGTGTTATTTAAGACATAATTTGGCAAATTGATATATAACAAAATAATGTCTTGTTTAACTTTAATAGTTATGCATTTAATGTGATGACTTTTCATAAAAAATGATTAACTACTACATCGAAACCATGGTATTATGGATTCTACTGTTCAGCACAAGAGGAAGCTAAAAATTAACTTTACAGAAAAGCATTTATTTATTTATTTTTTAAAAGATCTTATTTACTTATTTGAGAGAGAGAGAGGGAGAGAGAGAGAGAGAGAGAACAGAGGGAGAGTAGGAGGGAGAAGCAGACTCTCCACTGTGCAAAGAGCCTGACTTGAGGCTCAGTCCCAAGACCCTGAAATCATGATGGGAGCCAAAGGCAGATGCTTAACCCCCTGAGCCATCCAGGTGCCCATAAAAAAAATCATTTAAAAAGGAAGAAGAATGAATACTTATTATGGCCTAAATCTGTCTCTAGGTTTGTAAGTAATTTAAGTTAAAGTCCATAAATAAGGGAGGGATTATTTGCTTGAATAAAAACATATATGCTAGGCATTATTCTGTATGCTATATATATTTATCCAGTTAATCTTCCCAACCCAGTGAATTAGGAACTATGATAATGCCCAGTGTATAAAGAAAACGGGGTGTGGGGGGGGATATTTTCCCAAGGCCACAGCTCAGTGGGGCAAGCTTAAGTATGCCCGTGCTTTATGTTCAAATGCCATGTGTATGAAATCAACATTTTGAAAGTGATCCAAATAATTTAAGACAGAGAAAGTATTGCCATGGGGCCTGGGTAGAGAGGAACTCTCAAGCTCTGTTCATGGGAGAACAAATAGGTGAAAACTCTTCAGAAAGAAATGAACATTTTTAGTGCATTGAAGGAAGGGAGTCCAAAACAATGTTGCCTAATACGTTAAATCTACCCAAATAATCTGCACCAAAAAGGGACTCAGACTCTAGGGATTTCTCTCCTAACTTCACTTTCACTGTGCATTTGAAATGCATGCAAGGATATTCATTGTAACATTGTCTGTAGCAGCAAAATATTGATCTAACCCACCAGCCGTAGATCAATTGCTTAAGTAAATTACTGCACCTTCACGCAATGGAATAAGTTATGGCCATCAAAAGCAGATGATGCCGGGCGCCTGGGTGGCTCAGTCCTTAAGCACCTGCCTTCTGCTCAGAGGCTGGGATTGAACCTCTGCATCGGGCTCCCTGATCTGCGGGAAGCGTGCTTCTCCCTCTCCCACTGCCCCTGCTTGTATTCCCTCTCTCCCTATGACTCTCTCTGTCAAATACACAAAATCTTAAAAACCAAAACAAAAAAACAAGACAAAAGAAAAAAAAAAACAGGTGATGATGCAAGAATATACTAGCCATTTCTGGAGTGAATTCCAAAACTGAGGTAAAGTTTTGAAGTGAGCTGTTGTTTGCTACCAAAGTGTGAATCTTAAGGGCCGAAGAGGAAGAGATGGGGGCAGATGGATGGAAAATATGTTTATTTATTGAAAACACACGTAAATATTAGATTTATATGAGCTTTCAAATCAAGTAATCTGGAAGTGGAAGAAGTAATGATGGATGACAAATAGAGAATAGGTAGGAAATAATTCAATTATTAAATTTTTAAGAAAAATAGTTCCATAATATTGTGATATTTATTAATAGCATAAAGCCTGTGGGAATTATCGTTATTTTAGTAGTAGTTTAAAAAATATATTTATATAATGGTTGCATGGCACTCATTCGGGCATGTCATCTAATCTTTGATCATATTGTGACATTAAAAAATACCTTAGTTCTGATGCTAAACTCATCTCTGAGTCAGTGCCCAGTCAGAAAAACAGAAACTACTCCAGGCATTTGAAACTGCAAAGTCATCAGAGGAAATTGGTTACAGGGAATGGAAAAGCTGATCGGCCAACGTGAGGTGGTGAGATAGCGCAGAGTGTAGCGGCAGCAAGAAGACGTCGTTAATTCCAGGGGCTACAGGGAAAATGAGAAGATTGTGTTTCCAGAGCTTCGAGGCTGACATCGTCCAGTAGTGCTAGCACCATGGCAAGAGCTGCCCAGGAGAGGATTATGGAAACAGGGGTTGTCCTTTGGGAGCACAAGCTAAAAAACTCAGCTCTACCAAGAAGCTGCCCAGGCAGAGTGAGAGTGGGGAGAAATTTCCTGGCTCCTCCCTGCTCTTCACCTGCCCTCCCTCTCGGTGCTCAGCCGGAAGCTTGCTAAGCCAGGAGCCCAGGGTTCTCAGTCTACCTCACTCAACCCTTCTATGCCTCCAGACAGAGCAGGGAAAGGCTGATACATGGTTTTAAGTAACAAGCAAATGACTGGGACAGCCCTAAGGACAGCCCACCTCTATGAGCTTGTTTTTCTTTACTTCTAGAACAAGGGGGCAGGTAGAATGCTGGTACTTACTGAATAGTCTCTCATTCCCTTTCAGTTGCAAAACTAAATGCTTCCTTATCAACCCATAAAGAAAGTAGGTAAGTAATATTTTGATACTGAAGACATTGAGATTTAAGACAGTAGGTTCCCCCCTAAGTTCATGTTGACTAGTGCCACATTTAGAAGTTTTACATTTAGCTGTCCTCCTTCCTACGGATATTGGTAGGTGTGCAAATCAAGCAAAGAGCAGTATTGCAATATACCAAAAGAAGGGAACCCCTAGTAAACATTAAATCATTGGCTTAGTGTCATTTTTTACACATAATCTATTCTCAGGCAGTAGAATGATGCTAATAGCTTATGGACTTAATCCTTTGTTATTTCTCAAAATATGTGTTGTAGTTCAAAGTATAGATTTGCTTTCTATGTGGGAAAGAGAGCATTGCTCTGTTCCTCATCCAACATTTTGCAGATGAAGGTAGAGGACTATGTAGAAGGTATATGGGTGGATTCATATACATTTTTTGTTGCCTCTGGGGTAGGGTAATTGTCACACTTGGTCTACAAAAATCAGCATGCTGCTCTATTTTACTGTAATGTTTTCCTTGGCTGGTGACCTGAGGGCCTGTCCAACCCCAACCTGGTGCATTTCATTGACAGCTTCCTTGTGTACCACTGCTCCAAAGCCCCAGGCTTAGGCATCGCTCAGGACATTAACCAAGGTTCCTTGTGCTTTCACAGTTCTCTTCTGGGTATGCTATTCATTTATGTGCGGCATGCTTGCCAAGTATGCTTCAGTCCATCCCTTCCAACTCCACGCCTTCCAACCACTTACTTTCTGGTCCCTCCAGCCCCATCACTTCACCAGTATTCACTAACTCATCACCAGGGTCTTGTTTCCAGTGACATTTGCGATAGTGTTATTTCCAGGGAGTCCTTGTGGATTACTTTGCATGGTTTGTATAACCTTAATCGACTGAGTTTCAAACACATTCATGTATTTTTCATTCTCTTTCACTGTACTCACGTTTCCCTTTATTCCAAATTATACACTTGCCATAAATAAATACTCAAATGCTACTAGCTAAAATGCATACTATGTATACTGTCTTTATTAAAAAGTAAAACCATTTCTTAATTAAGGCTATGAATTTCTAGGAGATAGGAACACCATGCTTTTTGACTAATGTAGTTTAGAATAGATATTAATAATACCATAATAGTAAAAGGAGACACTTCCTATTGGAAGATTACTTACTTCCAATAGGATAATCTGGTGATGTGTCTGCTGGAGAACAAGGCAGAGGTCTGTGTATGTACTGAGAGGAGGCATCCGTGTGATATTTTGTATGCATATGTACAAGAAAAACTCTTGGTCGTAAGAACCAGGACTTGAACCAAATGGCTTTATCCATCCATATTCCCAAATGCCTTTACAAGTTATACCTCATTGTCTAAGATTTTCTTGGTATATATTTATCTGCATCTTTCTATTTTCAGAAATGCTCACAAAGAATAGTCCTTTGGTTGATTTAGAAGAGTCCTGCTTTAGAAAAGATTCAGGTGTAAGGACACTTGTGCAGAAGTAGCTGTGACCATGAACAGAGGAACAGAGGAAGCAAATACTCTACAGAGCTCTGTCTATAAATCAGAGAGATGCAGCTCAGCAGAAATCACATGTGATTTGTATTCTGCCAATGAAATTTTTATTTGGCTATGAACTCATATCTTCCATTCTGTATTTCTTATTGTTATTATTAATCTCTCATACCGAAAGGTTGTCTTCTCTTTGGAATCTTGAACATTTTAAGTACTTAATAATAGGGTTCTTTTTCAATAAGAGAGAGAAAAGAGAAAAATTGCTGGAGCAGTGCAAAGAGATCCTCAGGGAGCAATGGCTTTATTACAATATGTCAGAGTCATCATGAGTTGGGGGTGGGCTGGGGAATAACAGTTTCAAGAAAAAAAAAAAAAAACCTCGTATTTATTTTAGCAAGTTGCTGGAAAGTTGCAGAAAATTGTCCCAAGAGCTGCAAAGCTATTATGGTAATAGTGGTTCCATCTTTCTATTCTGAAATAGAAAGAGGTAAAAAAATTTTTTTCACTATGTCACTTTGGAAGTAGCTATTCTGCCCTTAGATTAGAATAAATACATGAATTAATTAAGCTCACAGTGGTGTTTATGCTCTCTTTAAAAATCCTGCATGTTGAAGATGACAAGTGAGTACTGAAACTTCTCTAAATTGGAAATTGTTCAGTCTAGTCCCCTTTTCCCATAAAATCAAACCCCTTGGATACATGTGTACACAAACATTGAATTTCCGTGATAATGACCAGGAAGGGAATCCCACATAGCTCTGAGAGCCCAGCTCAGGCTGGAGACCACAGATAGACCCCCTCCAGTTATGCATGTGCAGGAGCAGAGGGTGTACCTTCTTAGTTTTACCCAGGGTTGGACTCTGCAGGGCTGCTGTGGTGGACACCGGAACAAGCACACATGGGTTGGCAAGAGCACAGGGGGAGAAAGGTAGAGTTAGCACCATGAGGGGGAGGAAGTGAAGTCGGGTGGGGGGCACTGGTCAAAGATGGCATTGGGGTCCTCCAGAGAAATGGAACCAACAGGGTGTACATAGATTTATTTTAAGGAATTGGCTTATGTGATTGTGGAAGTTTGACAAGTCCAAAATCTGCAAGGTAGCTGGCAGTCTAGAGACCCACAGAAGAATTGCAGTTTGAGTTCAGAGAGGTCTACTGCCAGAATTCCCTCTTTCAGAGAAGTCAGGCATTTTTCTACTAGGGCCATCCACTGATTAGATGAGGCCCACCCATATTCTGGAGAGTACTGGGCTTTATTCAAAAGTTTGCAGATTTAAATGTTAATCTAATCTAAAAAATACCTTCACAGAGACATCTAGACTATTTTTTGACCAAATGTCTGAGTACTGTGACCTGGTCAAGTCGACACAAAATTAACCATCACAGAGACGGAAGGAATCGAAGGAACAGTGGGGTTATTGGGGCTGAAAAGCAAATAAGAATGGGGGGATAGAAATATCTGGTGGTCTAGGATCAAAGAGGTGAATCTAAGCACTTACCACTTTAAAGTTGGGGCAATCACAGGAAATGATTAAGGACCAAGATGTGGGCAGGGAAATGTTAAAAAGGGAACACGTGAAGATTATTTCCATCCACGATGTGTTACAGAGCACCAAACAGATATGGGAGCAGAGAGTTGCTGAGAGATTGCCACGAATATGAGATGACCTGTAGTTTGGGGAGCACCCAAGCTGCCGGGGGAGAATTTGCTATACTCCGCGGACATTCATAAAAAGGAGAAGAAATGTGTTTCCTCTCTTTTTTTCTTTTGTTGACTTATTTTCCTGAGGAAGAAGGAAAATCATATGAAATTGACAGGAGACTTAAAAAAATACTGACTCCATGGAAATATAGCATTTGGAAAAAGTGTGCAAACTTCATTTTAGGTCCCAAAGTAAGAATGTGGATGTTGTGGGACACGCCAGTCTCTTTTGGAAGCACCCTCATAGACACACCCAGAAAAAATGTTTTAACAGCTATCTAGGCATCCATGTCTTAGCCAAGCCAAGTTGACACATCAAATTAGCCATCACAGATGCCTTTTACTCTGCAACTTACCTCAGCTATTATAGGATCCTCTTAAATCTGAGCCCTAGTTTCTGGTCCTTAAACCACTCCACTTCACAGAAAGACATGGGAAATAAGAGAAAAGAATGCAAGAGGATCCTGAGTTTTGGAAGTGACTGTGGAAGGCATCCCAGAGGAGTTGACATATCCTGAGAGAGAATGAGATTAATGGGAACTCTTAATACCTTAATTCATTTTCCCACAATGTAGAGGTTAGATCATTTTCTTCCACTAGTCATCATTCTATTTATAATTTTCTTTTCCGTTAAAAATTTAAGTTGTAAAATTTCTTTTATCTTTTAAACTTTCTTTGGAGTTTGGAGTTGGCATGGTTTCACTTTCTGTCTTTTTCCATTTTGGAGTTTAGCTGAGTCAACTCCAAAATATGCCACCCTTCCTCTTACCGATTTTGTCTTATTACTGCCACTCTACCCTATACATTGCAGCCAGAGGTCACACTCTAATTACCCAGATGCTGTTTTATCATTCATATGAAATGCATCTATTAATCATGCTTTTCCTCCCAACGGAACCGGAGATTAACAGTAGAAATACCTTTTGAATGACTTCTGATACTCAACTTCTGATTTAGTAGTTAGGTGCACACACATCAGTTTCAATCACTACTGACTGATCTGAGTTGGTTCTGACTAGGACAATGGTCCTCATCTTTTCTCTAAATTGATTCATGGATGTGTAATATTCTGACTTCCCGTACTGTACTTGGGTTAATGATTTGTGAAGGATTTCTCTATGCATAAGTTTAGATTTAAAAAGATATGCTTAACATCTCTATAATGGTGTACATCTTGATGACCTCAGGGTGTGAAGTCCTTGACTATATTTGTCTGTCTGGTTTAATGGTACTTGCTCAAATACTAGACGTAGGGAGTCAGTTATGTAGTGAATGTTCGACATATTTTTTAAGAAAAATATTCTCTCAACTGAAACTCTCAGGTTCACTGCAGTATCTCAAGACCTCCCAGGTCCATTTTATTTTGCTGGAAAATGTGTTCAAAATGACCCTCTGCGCTTAGGACTAGATAGACACTATAATTTATTTTAAAGATTTTATTTATTTATCAGAGAGAGAGAGGGAGAGAGAGCGAGCACAGGCAGACAGAGAGGCAGGCAGAGGCAGAGGGAGAAGCAGGCTCCCTGCCGAGCAAGGAGCCTGATGCGGGACTCGATCCCAGGACGCTGGGATCATGACCTGAGCCGAAGGCAGCCGCTTAACCAACTGAGCCACCCAGGCGTCCCTTATAATTTATTTTAATTTGAATACTATACGGGATCTAGAGGGTTTGTGGTGAGGGAAATCTGGTGGGACTGAGGGTGGTAATGCTTATGCTGAGGGGACCGTACTGTTTTTGGCAGGAGCAGACAGGACCAGGATTGGGCTGTGCTGACAGACTCCAGGCCTCTCTGTATCCCATAGCTGGTCTTGGTCTCAAGGATGAAAAGAACATTAGAAACTAAGTTCCCATGTTTCCTTCAGATTGCGGGACTACTTTGGATTCAGTGTTATTGTAGTTTGAAGGGATATGTTTAGCTTATTTTTTATTCTCTAATTTTTTTCTGCTGTCCTCCTGGTTTTTAAAAGCTCACAGTCATGGGAATAACTCAAGCAGAGCATAACAATGAGACAACTAAGAGACGAGCTTGAAACTAAGTATGATCAGGAGATTTTTTTTTCTTGAAAATGTTCATCACTTGCATATTTGTAATTAGAGGTACTATTGTATAGTTGAAGGGCTGTTTTCTTACCACTAGGCAGTACTTGGCAAAGAACAATATGTACTTGAGTCATCCATAAATATTTAAAGGTTTTGATGATGTAGCAGTTACCAAAGATGGAGCCAATGCGTGCTCAGGAAGTCATACAGATGGGATGCTTCTTCTACACCACAAGCATCAATATGTGGCCCTTAGAATGCTACAGGAAAATTATGATCCATCATGAACTCAGTTTCTTTAAGGTGGATGTCTGCTATTGTAACTATTATTATGCTATTGTTAACTACTAACTGCCCTGGACCTTGTCTTCTCTTGCTCTCCTCTGTAGATGAGCACCACAGCTTTCTCAAGTTTTTCTCCATACTTTTAGAGCATCTTTTTTCCCTATTGCCTATTGTAATTTACCCACAATTAACTTTTTTCCTAAAACCGAAGTCATCAGTACTTTCACTCTGTCTTCCTCCTAAATGCATTTCAAAAGATGGTCTGAATTTTAAAATCTAATGATTTTCATGAGAGGAAACTTCTTTGGGAAGTTGGTATTCTCCAAATCCCAGCAGTCCCAGAGGCGTTAACATAGAGGCCACTGAAATCCCTTTGGAAAGATTCCCCAAAGCTGACGGCTTGACATCACACACAGTGGCCTCCCTGTCTCCCCGACCCAAGTCTTTTCCTAGCAGAGACTCTGAGAGATATACATCCGTCTCCATGAGAAGCCAGAGTAATAATTCTGACATCATTCTAATGAAAGGAAAAGGAGGTGGCCAATGATAGCTGAGGAGTTGGGCTGGAAAGGGCTCCAGAATTTGCTGTGGGATATCCTGGACTGTTGCCCCTTCCTTCATAGGATTATCACTTTGATCTGGATAATGCTTCAAGGGTGGTGACGATTTAAAAAGATTAACAGGTGGCTTACTCCTACCCTTCACATTTGTTTAATTACCTTGACAGAGACAAGGTGAAGAAAATGGGCACGGTCTACTACCACCATATTTAAATAAAGTGAACAGAAATATACACATATATTTATATATCTGCTTATGTTTTTTAAGTAAATGTGAGCACGAGCAAGACATTTTTTTTTTTTAAAAACTACCTCTAAAAATGTTTAAAAAGCTACCTCCATGATAAATTATATGGGGAAGGATAGAGTAGGAATAGAAGCCAGACTTTTCTGAATATACCTTGTGTTTTAGACTTGACTGTAAGGTGGTTTACACAATTCAATCACTGTATACCAAATTAAGTAAAAATTTAGAAGATCTTTCTAAAAATTAAGAGTAAAATGACACAAACCTTTATGTTGAGTTAAAGGCATAAGCACACAGAAAGGAATTATGTGAGTGACTTCCAAAGACAGCAACTTTTATGTTCTTACTGTTTTAGACCCTGTTGATGAAAAAGTCTTAAACCCCTTTCAGTGATCACATCTTGTTAATGATACTAGTTATATTTTATTCAAGATGTATTGTGATTCTAAAATGTATTCTGATAAGACATTTGTGATTTTACTAATATCATTAGATACCATAATTTCAGTCTAAAAGAAAAGAGAAATCTAAAATTTGAAGAAGTAAATATCCCACAGTCCTGGACCCCAAATTCCCCACTGCCCCTAATACCCACAAACCCCAAATTCCTGGACCCCAAATACCACCAATCTTAGAGGACTAAGGAATCCTTGTGGAGAATGACTGACTCCAAATCTGGAGTGTCAACTATACAAAATAAATGTGGGATATCTTATACAGAACACTGGGCTTTTAGCAGATAATTGGAGTAATGTCAAAATGACTCAGAAGCCAACTCAAAAAGGATTTCACTGGCCAAAATGAAACAGTTAGAATATTAATGAGAGTAATACTAGGAATGAATTAAAACACCAGGTAAGTTAACATTCATGAATTCATAATAGGAAAAGTCCTTCTTTGCCATCAACGGGAGATGCTAAGGAATTAACTCATTATTCTGAACATCAGCTTATATAAAGAAAAATAAAATATTTTTCAACCTTTTCTGATTAAATTACATCTCAGGGTAGCCAAATATGTAATGAGAGGAAGTTTCTTTTTGCAGAGGTATTTTAGATTTTTTAAAAAGCTTTGAAGAAGTGGTGATAGAATCAGACTATCACCATTTTATAACCTCTAATCAAATAGCTCTAAATGTCTCTAAATGTCTCTAAGACAGAGACAACCAGATATATAACCCATGTCCTGATAGACATAGACAGTGAGCTCATACATGTGTGAAGAATTCTTGCTAAAAAGTCAAACCCAAGTCAAATCAAGTCTCAAAATCTCCATACCAGTCTACAGAGGAACAGAAGGACGGGCATGACACCACAGACAGGCAACCAGCAAACTGTGGGAAGCAGTCAGACAAATAAGGGGTTTTCAATAAACACATTGAAGAAGATGAAAGGGACGTGATTATAGGAAGAAAGACAGCATCAGAATAGGCAAAAAGAGAAGCACCACCAATTGCAGGGTATGGAGGTTTTTGGTATTCTGGTTTGAACAATGGTGCATACACATGCACATATGCGTGTACATGCACTTTAGGAGCTGAGCGATCATCACAGGATGTTGATGAAATTACAGATCTATTGTCAACATTTTAGATATTAAATTGCAGTTTTGTTTCAAAAGGAATTCTCATCCCTTAGAGGTATATTTTGAGATATTTATGTATGAAATAACAGGATGTCTGAGACAGAATTTGAAATAATCTCATAGGAAGGGTGATGTACTGTGAGGGGCATGGGTATAGGTGAAATAAAATTGGCCATGAGTTAGCAAATTCTTTAACCCAGATATGTATATGTATATGTATATGTATATGTATATGTATATGTATACGTATATGACTTTACTGTTCTATTCTCCCTGCTTTGGTATATATTTGAAAATGACCATAACATTTTTAATGCCAGTTTTTTTGTAGCTGAAGTTTCAATTCTTGCACAGTATAATTTTACTTGCAGTAACACAGCAACGATGAACACTACTAGGACCAAGTTGAATCAGGTATGGAGATTCATGGAAATTTCATTGCCTCAATTGAAGAAAGGAGGAGGTCCGGGCCCAAGTGAGGCCAATGCTGATACAGGAACTTTCAGGAATGGAGTGGGGAAGGTGGAAGGTGGAGGCTAAGATTTGCTGCCACCAAGAAGGAGAAGGAAGGAAGGCAGAGCTGACAGAGAGGAAGCGGGACAGAGACCGAAAAAAGAAGGGAAGTAAGGGGTGGCTGTAGCTTCTTTTCCTTCTGAACCTCTGTACTGCAGGCTGGGTAACACCTGAGCCCATGGACTACATGTCGTGACTGAGCTGCTTTTCGCTTGCACACCCATGAGCCTGGGGCAGAGAGGAGCTGATAGTGGATTGGACTCTCTGGTACCCCCCCATTGGGGCAGATTCCATCACCCGTCTCACAGGGACACTCATAGATGGTGACGGAAGCGGTCATGTCAGCCAGCCTTTATCAGAACCTCAAAATCACCTAACCGATATTTGTCTAGGCCCTGAAAAATAATTTTGAAACTACAAAAGCCTATGTGGTAACACATTTTTGAAAAATTTTCTTTAAGGTAGAATTAGAAAATAGGATCAACAGGTAAAACATATAGTTTAGTACATGAGCTCCATTTGAAGTGTGTATTTGGAATGTTTAAAAATCAATGATTTCATTTATCATCACTATTCAACCAGGTGCAGTATTTTTTTTTTTGAAAAATAGTCTTAAATAGATATCAATATAATGAACACACACATGTGGATTATTCTGACACCTGACAAATGCAATTTGTAGAGTTTGCGATGGCTTCTATGTTAGGAGCATAGTTATAAATCTTTAAAGATCATTTTTTGTGACATTATAAGGCATTTTGTTGATTTGACTTGACTCTTCTGATTTTCCCAGTCTACTTTAAACAGGAAGAGCCATACAATAAATAGAGTTAATTCTCATTATTTTGATGGTTGTATTTTGTAAAACCTTTGTGAGTGTGCAATTTACAAATACTGACCTGCTGCTCCTGGGAATAATCCAGGGTTAGGTTTCTGCAAGCCTCTGGCCGCACTTTCATCAGCCAATCAACACATAACCTTATTCTATGTGTGTTTCTATTTAAAGACACTTTACTTAATATGCGTTGTTGATTCGTTATCACTGAGCTCAGAGCCAACAGCACTATAAGTCATTTCTGGATGAAGCTGATCTATCACACATATTTTCTCCATGAGGCACCTCGTAGCCTCCTTGGGTTTAAGAACGCTAGACAGCACTTCTGCACTAATGCTTAGCTGATCTTTTTTTTTTTTTTTTAAAGATTTATTTATGTATTTGGGAGAGAGAGTGTGGGGAGGAGGGGAGAGGGAGAGAAAAACTTAAGCAGACTCCATGCAGAGCATGAAGCGCCAAAGGGATGAGGGGGGGTGGGTTCGATCTCATGACCCTGAGATCACAATCTGAGCCCAAACCAGGAGTCAGACACTCAACTGACTGTGCCACCCAGGCACTCCTTAGCCAGTAAACCAAAACCAAAACCAAAACAAAAAAACCAACAAAAGCAAAAAGCAAAAGTAAAATCACCAATAATCACCAACAAAAGTATAAAAATGCAAAAATGTGACACTGAGCAGATAATGAAAAAGACACTTGTTTATGGTATGAGAGCTGAAGCGAGAAAGCAGAGCGTTGTCTCATTTGAACTGAGTTAGAAAGCTGCACCATGGCCAACCCAAATCTTTGCCACTCTGCTCATGTTCACATATGACCGCAAAAACACCACAGATATTGATTTTGGGATTATAGATAAATTTCAGCGAGTAGATGAATTTACAAATACAGAATCTTTGAATAATGAGGATTGGCTCTAATTTATTGTTTGCCTGAAAACTACAATATGGGTCACAAGCTCTGGTTTATTCTTTCTATAATCTTTATAGTGTTTATAGAACCAGCTTCAGGCCAAATTATGAAGTATGTTTTTTTCTCTTGGGAATTGCCTTTTGCCTTTTGTGTGCTTCTTTAGAAACATAAACACACACACACACACACACACTCTCAATCTGTGTTTACTTTCAGTTATTAATAAGACTGAAATTCAAAATGCAAGTTCCCAAAGATAAAGATCCTATCTGTCTTGTTTACCTTAATTTTCCAGAGCCTGACTTGGTGTTTGGAAACATAATAGGTGCTCAGGAAATATTTAGAAAAAACAAATTAATGTGTGTCTGTTAATAATATACATCCTACTATGGTAAGCAGATTGGCCTTCCAAAGATGTTCATATCCTAAATCTTGGAACATGTGGCTGTTACATGAGGAGGAGATTTAAGGTTGCAAATGGAATAAAAGCTGGTAATCTGCTGGTTGTAGAATAGGAAGATTACTTGGAATTATATAGTTCAGTCTAGGATCATCACAAGGGTCCTTCAAAATGAGGCAGAAAAAGAGATTCAGAGTGAGACTCATTCTGCTGCTGCTGGCTTTAAAAATGGAGGAAGGGGCCATGTATGGAGGAATGTAGAAGGCCTCTAGAAGCCTTTTCAGGCAGGGAAATAGACTGTCCCCTAGAGTCTCCCAAAATGAATGCAGCTCTGCCCACACCTTGATTTTAGCCCACTGACACCTGTGTCTGCTTTCTGCCCTATAGAACTGGAAGATACTGTATTTCAGTTTTAAGCCATAAGCCATAAGATCTTTGAGTTTGGTACACAGCCATGCCATAGAAGGGGTGCTTGGGTGGCTTAGTTGGGTAAGCGTCGGACTCTTGATTTTGGCTCAGGTCATGATCTCAGAGTCGTGAGCTCGAGCCCCGTATCAGCCTCAGTGCTCAGTGCAGAGTCTCCTGGAGATTCTCCATCTCCCTCTGCCCCTCACCCTGCTCACATTCTCTAAACAAATAAATAAATAAATCTTAAAAAAAATAGAAAATACACTTAACAAGTGGCATTTATAGTCTAATAAGTTAGTTACATCACAAGTTTGAAAAGCCACTAAGACCCCAACCATGAATATTTAGGTAAGAGTCCTATGTAGTGGTGAGAACTAGAACTGGTATTTTCAGAGAAGCACATTCCCAGTCTTCAAATCTCACTGTCTAGTTTGGCAGCTTCATAAAATTGATTGATTTTGCAAATCCTTTGGAGCCAATACTCTATCTTGCTTTCTGGCTAAAACAATTGATTTTGTTATCTCACTATTTTGTCATTTTCAAGTGGGAGATAAATTATTATTTTATGTATTTATAAATCATGTGCTAAGTAATACCTCTTTATTTCTAAAATTTTTACAATCAGGCTTTGGATAAAATATGGTAAGATCAACTTCACAGTACTCAAAAAAAAAAAAAAAGAAGGAAAGAAATTGCCCTCTGAAACTTAAGAATTAATGTTCAGAATTAATCTAGCAAAGAAGTAATGAAAATTAATGTTGTTTTAAAAACCATTGAACATGGACAAAATTTTGATTGCAGATTGTCGGCCAGTATGATTTAATAGAGGTTTAGGGGAGGGTGATTATGTTGTCAAGAGAATGAAATGGAATGATACTCCTTATTTCTATGGCCTAATGTATAGGCTGTGCTCAGTAAATGTAAAGCTATTATTATTGTCTAAGATGCCTTTGGTATTATTATGGATATATCCCCCTCTTCCCTTGTTTTCTAGGCTAGTGAAAATATTTAATTAAAAAATACATCAATTTTTCTGAAACCCAAAGCTCTACATAAATGTTACTCATTAAGATGTGCTTGCTGGTCTATTTTATCCCAAAGTGAAAAGTTTTTTATTTTGCTGTCACTGACTTCAGAGGATGCATAAAAATCACCCTCCGATGTAGGTGGGTAGCAATTACTTGACACGTTCCCACCGTGCGGATTGAGCTAAGTCAGCACTTTGTGGTGTCAGGAACATTACTGAGACATTTACCCGGAGAGTTCGTTAGAGCATTGTTGTTGATTTCATCCATCCTCAGAAAGGCAGCACCATCATGAACTGCAAGGAATCGGCTCTCCTAGAAAGTCAGCATTTTTTAAACATTGGTATAATAATTGAAGTGGAAAAACATACTTTTCCCTACACAGCAAAACACCATTCTTTCTTATTTGGGACAGTGATGAAGTGGTCCTGAAACATTTAGAAATCGCATGTAGTAGACCGTTGATGGAAAGGATTTGAAACACATGAAGGAGACACTGCGGTCCTAGCGTTTTCGTATATTTGTCAGTTCACACAAGGTAAAGCAAACACAAAGTAGAAGGACAAACTTGAGATTCTCAGAGTTATTTCATGTGTACTACTGTGAAGTATGACAATATCTGCTGCATAAGAGTATCGCTTCCCGGGATATGCAAATATATATCTAGTGATTTATTGCCTGTCTGTTCCAGCTGTTGCGGACATTTCATATGGCTCTGTGTACTTCCCTTTGAAACCTACAGTAACAGAAATACTATTTACTGACATTTTACATACAAGGAAACTGAAGTCAGAGGAATTAAATAACCTTGCCAAGTAACGCAAAGTGACTAGTTAGTATCCGACACCAAAATACACATCTGTCCCAGCATGCTTGCTGCTAGTGCAGAATCGTTCATTTTGTGCTGCAAATTACAATATTTGATAAGCATTCCTGTGCCCTTGTAGCTATTCTAGAAAAAGGGTCAATAATTTTCTAAAAATTAAAAGATTACATGTATGTAATTATATTATATGTGGATATATTATAAAAATATTATACGTGGATATATAAACCAAAGTATTCTATTTTGATACAATGTAGAGGACACTGTCTAGTCTGCAACAGAATGTAAGTATGCGCAAGAATATTTTCACTGATGGAGAAAAAGAAAATGGATCTTACTAGATACTAGAGAAACTCCAGTAATGAACAAAAGAAGGCTTTCTGTGTGTGTACGTGTGTATGTGTGTGTGTGTGTGTGTGCACGTGTGTGTGCATACTCAGGTAGTGCACATGCTGCCATGTCGGCCATACGGAGGTAAGCGTGAGTCCTGACCCACACATAAGCACACGGACACGCATCAGCTCAGGCCACTAGCCGGTTTGTGTTTGTGTTTCCGTCTGAAACTGATCTCCGTGTCATGCCCGTTCTTTCTGTGGCAGCGCCGCAGCTCCTCTTCCTTCCGGGTCCGTCTGTGGGAACCTTGTTGCCTCAGCACGGGGCCCTGTTCTGCGTTGAGTATTCTAATTCTGCTCACTCTAATTCTACTTTCTGATATGTCCGTCGGAGCTCACATGTTTTAGTTGGGGTTCCGCTGGCAGAATTGGATTGCAAGTTATTTGTCTGGAAGGTGATCCAAGAAACAATAGTAGGAGAGCGGGAAGGGAGACAGGGAACTGAAAGCAACGAATGGAAGAGCAGGTTGAACTGAATCCTAGCAGGAGTTCTGGGAGCCACTGCACTTCACGTCTCAGAGTTGTCCACCCAAAGGCCACGCTGTCCACCCTTTCTGGTCAGTCATGGTTGAAGGCTCATCCTCCCTCCCCGGGGGACATATGAAGGCCTCAGATAAACATGGCGGTGCTGGGAGCTGGGATTTAGCAAGACATGTGGAAGCAAAAGCCTCAGGTAGATGGTGGGTTATTGATTTTCTTGCTGCTGCGGTCCTACCTTATCTGTTAGAGCTAATCTTTTAAAGCCATCAGGTTCTTTTTCATCATTGCACTTGAGGCCCATTGGACTAGACCACACTCTGAAGACCAGGGTCTGAACTGTATCCCTTTGCCAGGACTGTTGCCTCCCCCTTAAAACCTCGGTATGTGGCTGCTTCTCTAAGAGAAGCTCAGTGTTCCTTCCTTCATTAGGTTTTCATAGTAGAGGCTCTGTTTGTGGAATGGAGCTCAATGCTCTATTTTCTGGCCCCATAAATAATAGGCCCTAAAAGACTCTCTAAGATGTTCTAAGCAGTCATCATTCTTTCTCATCAGTAGGTTACCAAGGGCAACCGAAATCGGAAGCCTTGGGTGTGGCCTGAGACCAAGATTATCCTTGTAGCCCCACTCTGTAAGCAAATCTGTATTAGTGGGTTCTCCAGAGAATCAGAGCCAATTTTTTATGCATATTTATAAAGATATGTCCTCTAAGGTATGGCTCCGGTGATAATGGAGACTGAGAACCCCCACCACCTGCAAGCTGGAAACCCGGGAAACTGATGGTGTAGGTCAAAGGCCTGAGTGCTGAGGGAGTGGATTCCAGTCCGAGTCCAGAGGCCTGACAACAAGGGGCGCTGAGCCAGGAGAAGATGGTGTTGGAGTTCATAGTGAGGCAGGGAGAGCATGAATCGAAGCTTCCTCCACTTTTTGTTCTATTCATGCTCTCAACAGATTGGATGATGGTCATTCATAGTAGGAAGGGCCATTTGCTTTCCCGAGTCCACCAGTTCAAATGCTGATTTCTTCCAGAAACATCCTCAGAAACACACTCAGCCAAAAACAAGGCTTCATCAGCATTTATCTGCACCTTCCTGGCCCAGTCAAGTGGACACAAAATTAACCACCACACACCACTTACCAACTTGTCCATCCTTGCCCCTCCTTGGCTCTCTTAGCTAAATTAAATTCATTGATCACTTTTGAAATGAACTGTGTGAAGTTTGGAAAATACAGAGTATGGTATTTCTTTGAGATCCCATTCACTACTTTCGTTTATTGATGTGGACAGGAAATCACACTGACTTTTGGTTGAAGCATAAAGGTGACTCCTGGCCCCCTCGCGTGGAAGAATTAGACATGGTAAACCTTTCCAACACAAATGACCTCAAATGTTACTTTATTTCTTATCTCTAATTATTTTTAGCAGAAAAAGCCAACCCAATTCTCTTTCCCTCTAGTGGCAGTCTTTCCATTTTGTATTTAACTTGTAGCAACTGCTTTTTTAGGGGGGTAAGGGTCCTGAACCACACTAATGTTTATTGATCTAAAATTTCATGTTAGCACAAATCTGTGTTTGGCCTAGAAAGGGTCAGGATGGGATTTTTTTTTTTTTCTCAACTAGGTTCCCTTACGGGATATTGAGTCTGATGTATTCATCAGCAGTATCTCAGCTCATAGGGGCTTGTTAGGAATGCACCTTGGCCAGACCTACCCAACCAGAACCTCTAGGGATGGGGTCCAGGAATGTGTGTTAACAATCGCTCCATGTAATGTCACACACGCCAAGCTTGAGCAGCTCTGCTCCTCCAGATGGGGTTCTGGGACCACCAGCAGCAGAGCCATCCTCAAGGAGAGCTCCCTGGAAATGCTGCATCTCAGGCACCGCTCCAAGGCTGCTGAGTCCTCATCTGCGTGTTAATGAGAGCCCCAGCAAAGGGGCTCCGTCTGCAGGATGCAGCTTTGCGTTTTCCTTGTCAGTCAGTGGTATGCTATTTTAAAAGAAGGTATTTTAAAAGGTGAGTTACATCAAGGAGATGTGCTTAAAAATCACTCACCCAAAAGGAGAACCAACATGAACTCTGAAATCAAAGTTCTATTGGAAAGGCACGATATTAACTATCATGATAGGATAGGATTAGGATAGGATATTAACTATTTATAATAGTCCTATTAAAAAGAGAGCTACTAGAGAAAGAAGGGTAGAGAAAGTAATACTGCAGACCTACTTCCTACTTCATTACTTTTTTTTTTTTTTAAACAAGACACTATAAGTCTACTTGAAATGATTGGAACACATCCTTGAGGAAATAGGGGGGAAATGTCTTCTCTCAATGTGTAGTGCTGAGATTTATTTTCTCTCCAACACTGCCAGCTCTGCTCTGGCACATATTGTCATTCAGGAAATGTGCCTCCATCAAACACAAAGAAAAAATAATTTTTTTTTTTTTGAGTGTTGAGTCCTTAGGGAAGAACTCTTATTTGAAATAACAAATGGACATGGAATTTGAATTTTTAAAGCTGGCACGTGTATGCGGGTACCTGGGCACAGGATCATTCCTTTTGCACGGTTGCTCCTGAGTCCCGTGCTTGGAGGGACAGTTGTGGCCACAGCAGGCGGCTGACTATGCTGTGCTACTAGGGGGAAGGAAGCCAGAGCCTTCCACCATCATCTCTGCTTCATCCCTTGCCATGTCGTAATCAATTCAGCTTCTTGCCATGCCTGAGAAATGGGGTCTTAGCATAATAGGCGTACCAAGTTTATCATAAAGACTTTAATATCTATAAGCCTGTGAAGTGTCTATAATGAGAGTGATTATCTAAACCTCATTTTGCACTTGATCTTAGCCAAAAGGCCAAGAAACGATGTGAAGCTCTTCTTCATTCTTTTGTTCTAGACGCATCCCATTCAAAGAGCCTTTTCTGAATTCACTCTCTTTACGGACTACCTTACTACTTTTTTTTCCAGTAGGGTGAAAAGATGACCTATAAATGGATATACTTCTCTAGCTGTGGTATTCTAGGTGCTGAATTGATCGATAAAGCTCAGGGGTCATGTTGCTCGTATCCCCAGATGAGGGGGGGGCGTGTCACCAGATCAACCTTACTTAGCTCACCATATCCCTTATTTCACACTCCTATCTGTCCCAGTAATGATGCTAGTAAGCTTTGGGCTGTCACTCAGGGATTCGTGGACTGAGCCCTGGACACTTATTATGTGCTGCTGGGTATATAAAGATGAATGATATAGAGTCCTGGGCCCTAAAGTGAGCCCAGCCTGGGGGTGGTTTTGAGAAGCCCCAAAACAGCCAGGAGCCATGTGATGCAGCCCAGAGAGTACCTGGACTGTGGGGGTCAGGCAAGGCTTGGTAGGGGGGTGGCTTGGGAGTAGTGAGGGAAGATCCTGAATTCAGGCAGCAGATGGACGCTCGTTGTTGGGGGGGGCACACTGCAGGAGCCAGGAGGGATGTAGAAACCGGGTGGTTTTCAAGCTGAGCTGAGTCCCCAGCCCACCTCCCTGAGAAGAGACTTCAGCCCTCTGCGCAGAGACCCAGCCAGAATCTGGCGGTCCTTGATGCTTCTGCAGAGAGCCTCTGGATCTATCAAGTAGCTCTAAAATAACTTAAACATTAGGGCTTAAATGAAGTCAGAGAAAATGCAGTCAATACAAATGACTTATTTCATTTTTTTCCTAACAGAAACAAACTCCATTAGACTGTGAGCACGTTAGTGTGTCTAATATTTCCCCTGATTGTTTTTCCTCTGGATATACTCCTTCATGGGGATGAACAGGCATGCCAAAGGAAAAAACTCAAATGGAGCAGGGAGAAAAGTTATGCCTATTTATTATGGCATGCTCTGGCTTCTACAACATCTGAAAATTCATGAGAAAATATGCACCTTTTAAAATTCATCTTATCACTTGACATTCATCATGAGAAGCTCTGATCTTAGTGGTAGAATAGAACTGGTCAGGAATGTTTGCTTGTTTTGCAAGTTGACCTTGAGCAAGTCATTTAAATAGTGTCTATTTAAATGGAGTTTATCCCGTAAATCACAGATGCTATGTCCTTTGCTGTCATTGGGATGGGGAGGTTGGACTTGCAAGTGCACACACACGTACACACCTCACAGTGTTCGGAACATGTGGAAAGAGCGCCTGTGTCTTCAAAGTGCTAATTAGCTATAATAAAAATGAGCAAATTATATTTACTGGTGCTAAATTGTAATTTTAAAGTGATTGAATAGTAAGACTATAACTATAAACAAATAGCAAGAGGAGATTGACCTAATTTTCTGCTAATTTTGAGTGATGAGATTGAGTAGGAATTTTCTTCCTTTCTCCCCCCCCCCCAATTCTAGAACCACATATTTAAATTACTTTTATGATGAAAGTTTTCGTATTTTCAACATAAATTACACTTTGAAATAGAACAGTTTTATTGAAATTAAATTTAAACACTCTTGGTGTCTACTTAAATATTTATTTAGTTCAATCGAAATGTTATTATCAAAGGAGCCCTAGGCAATGCCAGCAAACAACTGTGTGAAATGCTGTCACGGGTAAGGTATCACTCACATCTTCCTGCCACAGGAAGTGCTTAATGCTGAGGTCCTCCTTCCGTGTCTTCTCCCCGAGTCAATATAAACAGGTTGTTGGCCTCATTTACGTAGGGCCTCAGTTACTCACCTTTTCCCAAAGGGATGGCTGGATAACATGATGAATAAATTTCTGCTAATTAATAGAGCAACTGGGCAAATCAGTGTGACTAGAGGCCCCAAAGCATTTTTTTTTTTTGTAGACCGTTGAAATGGTTTACTTCTGATGACAACACATGACTCTCCGGGAGAAATGACCACAATCACAATAGATGAAAACCAATTGGAAAGCAGTAAGGTCTGGCTTCAGGGAGACCATGACCTGTTGAAATTGTTTAAATCTGTTCCTTACAGGGCATTGGGGGAATTGACATTATTAATTTTTTTTCACCTCACTATTCATTTTCAGGCTGAGGTTATTAAAATAGAGTGTGATAAGTTATTTCATTTAAAGAGAAATTATATTTTGAAAGTATCCTCAGTAAGAATAAATGTATGAGTATATATACCACATCTTCTTGATCCATTCATCTGTTGATGGACAACTATCATATGATCTCCCTGATATGAGGAAGTGGTAATGCAACATGGGGGCTTAAGTGGGTAGAAGAAGAATCAATGAATCAAGATGGAATTGGGAGGGAGACAAACCATAAGTGACTCTTAATCTCACAAAACAAACTGAGGGTTGCTGGGGGGAAGGGGGTTGGGAGAAGGGGGTGGGATTATGGACATTGGGGAGGGTATGTGCTATGGTGAGTGCTGTGAAGTGTGTAAACCTGGTGATTCACAGACCTGTACCCCTGGGGATAAAAATATATGTTTATAAAAAATAAAAAATTAAAAAAAAGAATAAATATATGAGGAGAACCTTCTGGCAGTTCTATCTTGGTCACACAAAGTGGTAACAGGCACCAGCAATGTTATGGCCTCCTGAAAAGCTCTTTGGTTTTTTGTTAAGCCAAACAGTGGTTAAAATAAAATAATCTTGATCATAAAAAAGGAAGGGTCTCAACATTGGCTAAAAATAAGATGTAGTTATAAATGATGGTATTGTGGAATTTACTTGTAGTACTGCTTCCTTTAAGTTTGATTACTAACATCTTGGGCATTTATACATCTAAAAGAACAGGAGGGATGATTTTACATCCCTTGAAAGCCACATGGTTGCTAGCCATTTAATTCAACAAATAATAGCAAACATACTGAGCTCAATAATATGTGCCATTGCTGGCCCCCAGCCAAACAAGGCTGGACTTATTTCCTGTTACAGGAAGGGAGAAGGTGAACCATATTTGTCTCTGTGAATGCTTACTGGGGAGCTGGAGGAGTGGGGCAGAGCTAAAGCTGTAGTTGGTAAAGAAGGAGGAATTAATCACACACACTAGTCAGTGAGGTAGGCATTGGGTCACTTTCGTACTTCAGACATTGTTTGAGTTGGGGATGCATTCAGACGGGAGTACAGAGTGCTCTTATGTTCGTCTCACCCCTTCACAGTTACAGAGTGGCCTTGCGGGTTGTTGGTGTCTTGTGAAATCATGATGAATCGTGAAACACCAGTCTGGCTCCCCCTGACTCCCATCCGGCCGCTTTGGTCTTTCTCGCGGTGCTTCCCCGTACGCAGACTGGGTGTCAGCCGGCAGCACCAGACCCCCACACGCGAGTCCCTCGTGACTCTTCGGTACCACCCTGTGACCATAGGAGGCATCATTTCTTCCACTTTACACATAACTGAATCAAGTCCAGTGGCTTGCCTGTGGACACACAGTGAACAACCAAAGCTATTATTATGAAAACATTATTAGGTCAGTGAGTACACACAAAAGAAATGGTGAGAAGTGGGGCGCCTGGGTGACTCAGTGGGTTAAGCCTCTGCC
Source organism: Mustela nigripes (assembly GCF_022355385.1). Taxonomy (NCBI): domain Eukaryota; kingdom Metazoa; phylum Chordata; class Mammalia; order Carnivora; family Mustelidae; genus Mustela; species Mustela nigripes. The sequence goes on from NC_081573.1 coordinate 49,065,269, forward strand.
TTCTGCTCAGGTCATGATCTCAGGGTCCTGGGATCGAGTCCTGCATTGGCTCTCTGCTCGGCAGGGAGACTGCTTCCCTCTCTCTCTCTCTGCCTGCCTCTCTGCCTGCTTGTGATCTCTCTCTGTCAAATAAATAAATAAATAAATCTTAAAAAAAAAAATAAGAAAGAAATGGTGAGAAGTTTCAAAGGAAGCAGAGACCCAAGGGATTGAGGGGAAGCTGGAAGTCTTGTGACACTGGGACATTTGGGTATAGTTAAAGTATGAAAGAAACTAAAAAAGACTGTTCCTGGGTGGTGGTGTCTGGGACTCATCCAGGTTCCCCTGTGAGTAAAGGCTGAGCCAAGGAAGAGTGAGAGCCCCGGGGCAGCACAGCGGGGGTGGCCATTGGGGGAAGGGAGAGGGAGAGACCCGGAGAGAAGAAGAGAGAGAATGCAACAGTCAGGAGCAGAGGACAGGCGGGGAAGCCTGGGCTAGGACTGGAACAGCAGGCTGGAGAGGGTGTGCTGAATTCATCACTGCATGTACTTGGTCCAGGACTAAAGCTTATTCCCAGCTGGGCGCAGTGTGTGCAATGGACAAACATCTACTGAGCTTAGGATCAAATTTATTTATTCAGCAAGTGCTTATTGAGTGTTGTGCCGTAGGCAACGAGATACATTCAAGGGAATCAATCATGGATATGACACTTCCCTTTTTTTTTAGAGGATATCACAGCCGGACACTCAAACAGTACTTCGTAATCCAGCTTCTATTTCAGTGAACATGGGAACAGAGACCCAGGGGTGAACAGGAGAGGGAACAACAGACCCTTCTTGGGCCTGAGGGAGGTCCAAAGGGAGCAGGGAAGTTTTCAGGCTGAGAGTCCATAGGTGATGGTTGGGGGAAAGGCTGTGGAAAACCGACAAACAAACCAGGACAGCGGAGAAGAGCTGTCACAGACAACAGTCAGAAGAGTGCTGGCGATCCCTGAGCCAGTCGTGTCAAGAGGGCTATGGGGTAGGAGATTAAGGCACAGAGGATTACCTATCTGTGAAAATGAGACAAGTAGACCCAGTGGCTGTTGGCTGCCTTCCAGAGAAGGGCAGGGAAGGGGCAGGTGATAGAGGGGAAGAAGCTTTGCACACAGCACCTGTCAGATGTGGAGTGCACAGGTCTGCTTTCATTAGTGTGCATTTCTGGGAATGGTACCTATGGCAGTGCTGCATTCCTAGGAGTGCCAGCAGATAGCCCAGAATAATCAGGCCTGAGCCATACAATACTAGTATTACAGGCAAGTCCTACGTTCTGTCACTTCAGTATGCATATATATATATATATATATACATATCTGTGTGTGTGTCTGTGTGTACACATAGAGGGTGAGAGAGAGGAATTTTATGCTAGAGGACACCTTAGTTTCATGTGTACAGAGGTCCTCCCCCTATGTCTGGCATGCGTCAGAATCATCTAGAAAGCTAGCTCCCTGCCACATGATACTCCATGCTGGGCACCCACCTGTCCTCATACCTGCTCCGCCAGCCAGGCTTGCTGCAAAGAGCATCGTGCACGTGCTCATTGAACACCTAGGAGAGAAATCCTTTGGTTCTATGACTAGAGACTGAGTTGCTAGGTGGTAGGGTGTTCGCACACCGGTGACAGATCAGTGATCGGGCTACACCATGCATTGCAGGGGTGCTCCGGAGAAAAGCTAACCCAGCAACATGTGGCATTAGCAGCTTTCTGACTTTCATGAACCTCTCAAGCACACAGAGGTATCTTATTTCTCATTATTTTCTTAAATAACCATAGTGAGCATCTGTTCATAAGTTTGGTTTTCCAACCTTACCTTGCTAACTGCGTGATCTTGGGTGTCACTTCGCCTTTCTAAGTTTTCTCTTCTGTAAAATAAGGAAAAAGTAAAGCTCTCATGGGAAGGTCATGAAACGAGATAATGCATGGAAAGTGATTTGGACTGGGTCTGCAAAGTAGTGAGCTCTCCGAAGAAGTTATCTACATTTGTTATTATTCTTGGATTTTGAAAAAAAAATTATCAAAAGGCAAATTTAGAAAGTCTTTAAGCAATTGGAATATTAGAAAACTGCCAATAATCAGAATTCAGTTATAGGATAGTCTCCTGAGGTCACTGGAACCCATGGTGACAGGAGACCAAGAGAGGCTACACAGTTGATAATGTCCAGGTAATTGATAATGTTGGGGGAATAACAAGGGAATTTTGATAAAGGAAAGAGATTAACAGTAGATTAAGAAAAAAAGGGTAATGTGTTTTCCTCTTCCTTTTTTGGGTTTGCATTTCTATGTGTAAGTATTCTGATCACGTCATTAAAACTTGCTACATAGAGGAAGTTAAAAAAGAAGAAATCCAGGAGTTCCTCACTTAGTAAAACCACTATTAAAACTTTGATATATCATCTTTATTCTTATTATGCTTAACTCTGAATTAAGTTATAAGTATGCTGATCACACAATTATGTACCATACTTAAATAATGAAGAGACCATACTAATTTTTCAATAGTCTGCAAAAATCACCATTTTAATTGCTTCATAATATTCCATCAAGTGCCTGTGCCCGGGTAATTATATTTCAGTGTTTGGGACTTGAACGTAATTCAGTATCCTCAAAAATGTATAAAATAAATTACAAATTATTTTAATCAAATGGATTTAGATGTGCTGACGTATCTTAGTATAAGTCAGTGTGCTTAAAAATACCTTATATTTGTACAGGCCCATAGAGAGTAAACATTTTCAGTAATATTATCTTCAAGCGGCACGGTGATCTAGGCAATCCAGGTATTCTGACGGTGTTAGACATGAAAGAACCAACCAAGGCTGAGTGTTTAAGAATGTGGTAGACCCCCTACAGGGATTCCATTTCCCCAATGCCCTTTCTTAATACATCACTGTTCTACTTAATCGAAACAGCTCCAAGTTAGCTGAGAGACCTAATTAGAATCTCTAGTGCACGTGGGTGTTTGGAAAGCTTGAGTAGTCATTCTCAAGTCTCTCAATACGTGGTGTAAGGCTCTGTCAAGATTTTTGTGTCAAACAAATATGTGAAATTGCTTAGTGCCGAGAATAGACATAGTAGAAATTTAAGAATTGCAGAATAGGTTATATGAACACTCATATTATGAGTACTTCAGAACTTACAACAGTGACATATGGTAAAAAAAAAATTTGTGATAAATGTTTAAGAATAGGATGTAATTCAATTAAGGAAATAATTTAACTTCTTCAATTCCCAACAGAAAGTGACGCAGAGTTAGTAGACTGATCGAATGCAGTTGGTAGTGAGCGTCTCATCACCAGGATTGTGTTTTTTCACTATCTTTCTCTGTAAGCACTTAGCCTCACTGACAAAGGTAACATTAGGTTACATTATTCTAGAGACAACCATAAAACCACAGGAGAATTGCAATTACTCCTTCCCTGTGGCCATTTAGGCCTAACCAATATAATTGCTGAGCAAAATAAAATGGAGAATTGCAACTTTCAGTATCACCAATTTCCAAATGAATTATTTTGGAAACATAAGGTGTAGCATGCATATGGCCCCCAGATTATAAATTTTTACATAGCAAAAGAATATAATACATGGAAACTGAGAATTTTATCAAACATAATCACTCTTGATTACTAAATAAAATATTTTTTGCGGTGCACTGAGAGCTTTTAAGTTGACTAGGTACGTTAAAATAAGTTAAGTTTCTTGTGTGTCAATTAGGAAACTTAACCAAATATATACCTATGATAAGTAGAAGGTTATAAAGGGAAATATTAATTTACAAATAGACTAGGCTTTTTATATGTACCAATTCTTTTAATTTTTACAACAATCGCTGCCACATTTTCTCCATACATACAAGTAAACAGAATGGCAAAATGAACACCTTTGTACACATTCCCCAGCCCTCAACCCTTGGCCAAGCCTTCCCATCCATCTCCCTCCCCCTCCCCGCCCCCACTGTGCTGTCTCCTGTAACATTATTTTGAAACAAATAACAAACACTCTAATCTTTCATCCTTAACTATTTCCGTATGAATCTCTGAAAGATGAAAGCTTTTCTTAAAGCAGAACCTAAAAAAAAAAAAATTTAACGATAATTCACTTACTTCATTGAATATCTAGTTGATTTTCAAATTTCCAGCAGTTAACTGAAAAATGCATTTCATGGTGCGAGTGCACAAATAAAGACTAGAACTTTTCAAAGACCTCAACCTAATAAGAAATAAAGTCTTGTATTAAGGATTGTTGATGCCGGAGCCTGTTCTCTGCACATATACTCTATGGAGTGTTGTCTCAGTTACTCTGTTACTCAGTTGAGATGAGAGTCCCTGGGGAATTGCTGAAGGTGTACCTGTTCAGAGCAGTTATTTATTCCTATTCTTACGGAGCCGTGATTTTCATACCTGAGACAACAGTCAGAATAGGTCACAGTGTCGGTCATTCCTTTATTCACAAATGTTACACATGTGGCCTAGGAATTTGCAACTGTTCTGGAAGAATTCAAAGGAAAATTTGAATGTATAGAACAGTAAACTCTACCTACATACTGCATGAAAATAAACATCATTTATGTGTAAAATAATAAGCCCCAAAACTGTGTCATTGGAGTTCTACTAGAGGTTGCCCTCAGATTTATTCATTTAAGGTTTTGTTTTTTTTTTAAATCTATGCAGACAGAGGCATTTTTATTGGTTTCTTAAGGAAATAATTATGGTTATTCTATAGTATACTATAAATAATGTAGTTTCTTCAAATTCATATAAGCAGACTTTGAATACCTGTACAATATCATGAAAACCACACATTATGTCTAACAAGCTGATTTTAAGGATGCATACAAATATCTCTGAAAATTATGTATGTTTATATCAGATATTTTTGAAGTCTTTTTTAAATGTTCACCAACTAATCTCAGTTGCATTGAACGAAAAACAAATGGGCATTTAGGAACCTCTTGTTGCTGCATGGTTCTACAGTTAATGCCATCTGAAGTATAATTTCCAAAATTTATATTCAAATGTAAATATGAGTTAAAAAAGAAAACTTTGCATTCAAGAAGTTAAAAGTTTTTTTTTTTTTTAGTCACTTTTTTGGGAAGTATTTTCTGGATATTTTTTGTCTTAAGGTTAAAAATATTGCCAACTACACCCAAATAAGTGTTTGGCTTTATTTCCTAAGTGGGACTGTCAGTATGATCATAGGACATTAAGAGGAGTTGCTGTTTCTCTTTCAACTGTTTAGACTTGGTGTGTTAGACTCATGATGTCGTGGGGTCAGCCTGATTAACTGTGGGTGGTAGCAACCACACCTGCACCTGATCACTTATCGTAAAGTCAGGCAGATGTTAATCTCTTATTATTTTATGTAACTTGTAGTTCAAACTTTGGAAGAAATTATTTCTGTCCCTAACTTACAGATAAAGAAACTGAGGCTTAGGAATATAGTCCTTCCAGTTTCTCCAGCTAATGAGTGACATATCCCTGACCGTCTGCAATGGTGTGCCCTTTCCCAGGGAGATCTGAGGTCTCCAGGTCAAATGTTTGGAAGGACTTCCTTGAGATCCCTGCACCGAGAGGGAGTGGAGGCGGTACTAATGTTTCCGTTGTTCTTGGAATAATGGCAATTGGGGCTTGAAAAGAGTTGTCTACAGAGCTAAAAGCAGTATTTGTTTGAACGTGAAATAATGAGTTTGTGTCATCTGTGTTGAGTAGAGGAAATACTTTCCAAATCTCAGACATCCTAGCATTAAAAATGGAGCACATGCATTAAGGCACTTAAGTTCTCTGTGTTCTTTGTTCCATTTATCTCGATCAAGGCACCCATGGGTATGGAACCATTTACTGGTTTGTTTTGTTGTTTTGTTACATCTGGCAGTGTTTCAAAAGGCAATGCAGGTAGGCAGGTGTTATTATTGATTGAAATAAAAACACTCTGTGCCAGCCTCTCTAGCCCAGCGTCTGCTGTCTGCTGCCTGCATTTACTCGTCCTCTGCTCCCAGAGGGCAGTCGAGCTTGTCTCTGGTAAAGAATAGGTTAACAAAGTCTGCACGTTTTTGCTCCTGATGACGTTATTACTAAATAAAGGAGGCTTTTCTTTGACTGTGTGTGTAATGAAACTTTAATTGTGCGACCAAATTATACAGACTCTGAAGGTCAAACAACCCAAAATAATACCACATTGTATTTTAGTCTGTGTGTTCTAAAAATATTTGGTAAAATTTAAAGTCAGCACCAACTTCAAAAAGAAGGGTTCAGAGACCATTAATCTTTGGATCTGCCAGGACCAAGTGTTCTAGTTAGACACACCCCAGATTATACAGCTCCTGAATGACCAACTTCTGTGAAAGTTCCGGTTTTGATCTAAGGGAAGATACAGTGTTCACCAGTTAAATATTATGTATAGTATTTAATGTACATCACACTGTACAGTATACATTAGTGTAGATACAATATACATTAGTACTATAATGTATTTAATGTATATTAAATAATGAATGGCTTCAGAGGCCAATGTGAGAACTCTATTCAAGCTTATCCAATAGTTCACTTTTTAAAATTAAATATAATGAAGTGGATACTTTGTTTTATTCTGCTGGAAAAATTGGTTGGTTTTTTTGGGGGGGTCTCTTTCTAAAACACACATTTAAGTTTGTACTTGGAAAAATGATTAGCAGTCATTTAATAAATAAATGGCATTTTTGAAGCATTCTGAACACCAATCAATATATTAGAAAGACTGTATAAAAACATTAATAGAATGCAGAGGTGAGGAATGATTTACTTTGAATTTTGTAATATTTCTAATAGAAAACTCAGTAGTTTTCTTTCATCAGTGAACAATAGTTACTTTAATGGGAATGGTCGTAAGAATGCCATTATTCTTTGTAATATTAATGGTAATAGGAAAGATGTTAATGGAGCTCTTTATGGTATAATGCATGAAAAATTATATGATATCTAAAATCTGAAGCTGAAAGGTATTTCTCATGGTGTTCTTAATGATCTATAGAAAGGCACAAAAGTGAAAAATACAATTTTAATGAAGTATTCTTCAAAATCTTCCCTTTTTGCTTTTGGATAAATACATGCAATTTTAAATCTTGATTGTCTTCACTGAATTATTTTTTAAAGCATTAAGGATTTATTTCTTGTACAAAGTTAGTGTAATTATTTTCATTTAACCTTTATTTTTTTCATGTAGGCTCCACGCCCAGTGTGGAGTCCAAGGTAGAACTTGAACTCATGACTCTGAGCTCAAGACCTGGGCTAAGATCAAGAGTCAAGTGCTTAACTGACTGAGCCAGCGAGGCGCGCCTCATTTAACTTTTTATTGAAGTACTACACATATCCGAGAAGACAAAAGGTACCCATACACACACACCCCCGAGCTCACTGAATTATCAAAAAGTGAAAACACCTATGTAAATATTATCTAGGCCAAGAACACTACAATATCTCAAACACTTCCTTTCATCCCTTTCCTGATCACTACAACCTCCTCCTTCTCCCAAATTCTCACTCTTCTGAATGTTAATGCCTGTTTTGAATTATATTCAAAAGAAATCATGCAACATATTTTTTTTTTAACATGTGGCTACCTGGGTTAACATTTTGTTCGAGGAACATATCCATGTTGTTGTGTATAGGTATAATTGGTTTGTTTTCAGTTATTTTACAGCATCTCATTATAGGGTGTTTCTGAATGTGTTTATCCATTCTCCAAATGGACATGTGAGTTGGATTTGGGGACTGTTCTGAATAGTACTTCAGGAGGCTTCATGTGCCTTCAGTCCACAAGGCCTGCTTTCCTCTCGGGTACACTCTTGAGAGGGGAATTGCTGGCTCATAAGTGTATGTTTAACTTTAGTGGAATATGTCAAAAACTTTATAGAGATCATATTCATTTATACTCTCACCACAGTGTATGAAAAGTCCCATTTCTTCCATATTCTTGACAACACTTGGTATTCTCAATTTTCTTTAAACTTTAGCTTTTTATTGTCCCTCCATTTTAGCTATTCTGGTTGGCATGCCGAACTCTCACACTGTGGTTTGAATTTACAGTGTCCTGTGACTAATGAGACTGGGCACCATTGCATAGGTCTGCTAGTCATCTAGGTATTTCTTTGTCCCACTTTTCCTTATTGCTTTGTAGTTTCTCTGTAAATCCTGGACACACATTTACTGAAAAATAGGTTCTTCCATTTTCTGGCTTCTCTTTTCACTATTTTAACATCTATAAATGGACAGAAGTTCTTAAGTTTAATATATTCTGATTTGTCAGCCTTTCCTCTTATGTGTCAACCTTTCCTCTTGTGTCATGTTTAGGACACCTTTGCCCTCCTGCAGGCTGTGAAGGTATCCAGCTGTGCTGTCTTCTAGCACATCTGCTAGCTCTAGTCACATTTAGCTTTACAATCTTACTGGAATGTCTTTCTGCACACGATTAAAGGGAGTGATCAACCTTCCTTTTTTTTCTCCCTCTTCCTTTCTTTTTCTTTCTTTCTTTCTTTTTTTTAAATTCTTCTCCTTCCCCCAATTTAGTATTTTCTTCTTTTAAAGACGTTATTTATTTATTTGACAGACAGAGATCACAAGTAGGCAGAGGCAGGCGGGGGTGGGGGGGGGCGGGGAGAAGCAGGCTCCTTGCTGAGCAGAGAGCCCAATGCGGGACTCAATCCCAGGACCTTGGGATCATGACCTGAGCCAAAAGCAGAGGCTTTAACCCACTGAGCCACCCAGGCACCCCCCACCCCCAGTGTAGTATTTGATCAACCCAGCACTGCACTTTTGTTTGTTGTTTTTCTAACTGATTTCATTGCGAACATTGTCAGAAATCCATTCTGTAATTATGTTGAATTTGTTTCTGGATTCTCTGTTCTGTTCCACTGGTCCGTTTAAGTCATCTTCTGGCAATATGACATTCTATTATTTTTGTAACATGCTTTTTTTTTTTTTTTTGTAATATTCTGAGGTTTGATACCCAGTCAAGAAAATCCTCCAACTTTGTTTTTCTTCCAGAGTACCTTGGTAATTCCTGTTCCTTTCTATTTTCACTAACAGTGGATGAGAGTTCTTGCTCTGTGTCCTCACCAGTATTTGGTAGTGTCAATGTTGTGGATTTTGGCATTCTAATAAGTGTGTAAATTCAATGCATATCGATACATAGACTTTCATTCAGCAGATTTGCTAAGTACATGCTATAAAGTAAAGAAACTTCTACATAAACAATCACGCAACCTATGAATGGCAGCAGGCTTGTTTCTTTATTTCCAATGCATATTATCTGTTAAATATTTTTCTTACCCTAATCAGAATATTCACTTCACGTTGAATGAAAGGGTCTATAGAGAACATGCTTTGATTCCCAAACTCAAAGCAGATCTCAGCATTTCTTCTAACATGTGACGATTTGCTGTAAGATTTTTGTAGATGTCCTTTACAGATTTAGAAATTCCCTTTTTGGCTAAAAGTTTTAATCACATTTAGATGTCGAATTTAATCAAATGCTTTTTCTACATCTGTTTAGAAGATTATATTTTCTTCAGTTTGATTAATTACCTTGAAAGTTTTTTAAATATTAAGCAATCCTTATGGTCCTGGAAGAAACTTGATTAAGTTATGATCTATGAAAATTTTTCTTTATTTCTGTAATCTGTAATAATTTTGCGGCTATTTTAGAGGATAATTGGATCTATGTTTATGAGTAAGATTGGCTTTTATTTTCTTTCTTGAAAGTTCTTTGTCAGATTTTGAGATCAAGCTAGGCTAGCCTCACAAAACAAGTTGGGAAGCATTCCATTTTTCTACTTTTGGAAGGTATTTATATAAGATCAGTGTGGTTTTGTCCCTAAATGTTTAAATGTCCTTAGATCTTTAGAAAAATTCGCAAGGCCTGGAATTTTCCACATGTGAACATTTTTAAATTATGGATTTAATTTCGCCAACTGAAATAGGCAACTTCGATTTTCCTGGTTTTCAATTGTTTTGGCAAGTTGTTGTGTATTTAGAGCTTGCTCACTGAATTTTCAAAAACTATTCTAAGTAACCTCTTAATGATTGTTCTAACTTCTTTGGGATAGTAGAATGATCAGCACCAGTGACTTCTCTTCCACTTGTGACATTGGTAATTTGGGTCTTTCTCTCTTACTTTTCCTTGGACATTATGAGTGGGGATTTATCAATTTCAGAGACTTTTCAGAGAAAGAGCTTTTGATTTTGTTAATTTTCTCTATTGTTTTCCTGTTTTCAATTTCACTTATTTGTGCTCTAATTTTTATTATTTCTTTTCTTCTGATTATCTTAGATTTATATTGCTCTACCTTCTCTAGTTTCATAGGATAGAAACAGAGATTATTTATTGAGGTCTTTGGGTTCTTTTCCCCCCTGATGTATGCATTTAATGCTACAAATGTTGCTGTATCTCACACATTTTGATAAATAATATTTTTATTTTCATTTAGATCAATTTTTTAAATTGAGCCTTAGCTCTTGGGTTATTTCAAAATATTTTTGGACTTTCTAGCTATCATTCTATTACTTATTTCTAGTTTAATCCTATTGTGGTTTGGAAGCATATTTTGTACAGTTCACAGTTTTTATAAAATTTGTGAAGGTGTGTTTTAGGGTCCATAATGCAGCCTCTCTGAATGTTTTGTATGATCTCTCTCTCTATATATATATTTTATTATGTTATGTTAGTTATCTTATGTTAGTCACCATACTGTACATCATTAATTTTTGATGTAGTGTTCCATGATTCACTGTTTGTGTGTAACTCCCAGTGCTCCATGCAATACAGGCCTCCCTTAATACCCATCACTGGGCCAACCCATCGACCTACCTCCTCCCCTCTGTAACCCTGTTTGTTTCCTTCAGTCCATAGTCTCTCATGGTTCATCTCCCCGCCCCCGATTTCCACCCCCTTCATTTTCCCCTTCCTTCTCCTAATGTCCTCCATGCTATTCCTTATGTTCCATGAATAAGTGAAACCGTATGATAATTGACTCTCTCTGCTTGACTTACTTCACTCAGCATATTCTCCTCCAGTCCCATCCATATTGATGCAGATGTTGGGTATTCATCTTTTCTAATGGCTGAGTAATATTCCATTATGTCTATAGACTACATTTCTTTATCCATTCATCTGTTGAAGGGCATCTTGGCTCCTTCCACTGTTTGGCTATTGTGGACATTGCTCTATGAACATTGGGGTGCACGTGCCCCATCTTTTCACTACGTCTGTATCTTTGGGGCAAATACCCAGTAGTGCAATTGCTGGGTCACCTCTATTTCCAACTTTTTGAGGAACTTCCACACTGTTTTCTAAAGTGGCTGCACCAACATAATACATAATGCAGTCTGTCTTCGTGAATTCTTCATGCGATCTTGAGAGGATATTTCTGCTGCTGTTGGATGGAATATTCTAAAATGTCAATTCGATCCAGTTGACTAATACTGATATACAGGTCTTCTATATTTACTGTTTTTCTGTCTTTTTGATATATCAACTACTCCAACTATAATAATGGATTTGTCTATTTCTCCCTGTGGTTCTATCAGCATTTGCCTCATGTATTTTGACCCTTTGTTGTTATGTGCTACGCATAGAGGATTGTTACACCATGTTGGAAAATTGATTGCTTTGCCATTATGCAATGTGCCTGTTTATCTCTGATAATCTTTCTTGCTCTGCAGTCTGCTTTGTTTGAAATTAATGTGGCCACTCCAGCTTTTTTTAGATCAGTGTTAGTGTTAGGCTAAAATACAAAAAGAAAACCAAACTTGAGAATTCCCTGAGCAGACAAAACCATTTGAACCCCATAAGCAAAACTAAATCTAGCTTATTTCATGGACATAAGTGAAACTTAAGTCATCTTCCTAAAGATAGTGTAAGATAACCACTTTCAATCAATCCCCTGCCATCTGGAAACCCCCATTGGAATAACCAATCATTGCAAAGGTTAGACAGGTTCCTCATTTTCACTTCATAAGCTATCCTGTAATGGCTTATGAAAGCTCCCAATTCTTGAACTGTTCTTATATGCACAATCAACTCTTACTAATTACTGTGTTATTAATCTGGTGGTTTTAATATTGTTAGTTTTGGATTTTTGACATTAATATAGTATATCTTTCTCTGCCCTTTTACTTTTAATGTATTTTAGTCTTTATATTGTGGATTTTTATAAGTGGATTTCTTATAGGTAACATATAGTTGGGTCTCATCATTCTTTATGCCCTGACAATCTGTCTTTTAATATTGTATTTAGACCATTTGATTCTAAAGTGATTATTGATATGTTTGGATTAATATCTGCTATATATGTAACTATTTTCCATGTGTTGCATTTGTCTTTTGTTTCTTGCTCTCCCCTTTTTGATTTGTTATCTGAATTTGAGCCTTTTTTATTATTCAGTTTTATCTCCTTGCATGTTCATATAATTTAAAAAATTTTAGTGATTGCCCTTACCTATCAAAGATCATCTTCAAATAACATTATCTTACTTAGTAAGTAGTGCAGGTATGTTCGAGTTTTCCCAGTCCCTCCCTCTCATCCCTTGCAACACTGCGGCCCTTCATTTAATTTATCCATATGCCATAATCACCCAATACATTTTTAGTATTATTTCTTTAAACAGTCATTTTATAACTAAGAATAAGAAAAATTATTTTATTGTATCTTTTTTTATTCCTTCTTGAATGTTCTTCTTTTGTTTGCAAGTTTCTGACTTCAGTCATTTAACTTTTGTCTAAAGAACTTCCTTTAATTAAAAAAAATTTTTAAAAAAAGAACTTCCTTTTAATACTTACTGCAAAGCAGGTCTGGTAGCAGTGACTTCTGTTGGTTTTTGTCTGAGAAAGTTTTTATTTTTTCTTCACTTTTGAGAGATAATTTCTCCAGGTGTGGAGTTCTAAGTCGATTTTTGCTTCTTTCAACACTTTAAATATTTTGCTCCGCTCTGTTCTTGCTGTCGTGTTTTCTGATGAGAAGCCCAATATACTTCTTATCCTCGTTCCTCTATAGGTAAGGCATTTGTTTTTCTCAGCCTCTTCCAAAATGTTCTCTTTATCTTTGGCTTTCTGCAGCTTGATTATGTTATGACTCAGTATAGAGTTTATTCAGATTTCTAACCTGCTTGTTACTCTTTGAAATTCCTTGGTCTACTTTGGTGTCTGTCATTAATTTTGGAAAATCCGTTGGCCATTATTCAAATATTTCTTTCACTCCATTCTCTCTTTCTTTACCTTCTGGCATTCCACTTACGCCCATGTTACAACCTTTGTAGTTATCCCTAGTTCTTGGACATTCTCTTCTGCATTTTTCTTTTTGCATTATAGTTTTGGAAGTTTGCGTTTTCTGATATTTTCAAGCTCACTGATTCTTTCCTTAGTTGTGTTGAATTTATCAATGTGCCCATCAAAGACATCCTCCATTTCTGTCACAATGTTTTTGATTTCTGATATTTTTCTTGGGTTCTTTCTTAAGAATTTTCATCTCTCTATTTATCTTACCCATCTTTCTTGAATATTGTCCTCTTGTCCCATTAGAACCCTTAGCATATATACAATGAGTATTATGCAGCCATCAGAAAGGGTGAATACCCAACTTTTGTATCAACATGGCGGGACTGGAGGAGATTATGCTGAGTGAAATAAGTCAAGCAGAGAAAGTCAATTATCATATGGTTTCACTTACTTGTAGAACATAGAGAATAACACGGAGGACATTGGGAGATGGAGAGGAGAAGTGAGTTGGGGGAAATTGGAGGGGGAGACAAACCATGAGAGACTGTGAACTCTGAGAAACAAACTGAGGGTTTTGGAGGGAAGGGGGTGGGGAGTTGGGTGAGCCTGGTGGTAGGTATTATGGAGGCATGTATTGCATGGAGCACTGGGTGTGGTGTATAAACAATAAATGCTGGAACACTGAAAAGAAATAAAATAAAATAAAAAGAAAAAAAAAAAGAACCCTTAGCATACTAATCACAGTTGTTTTTAATTCCTAGTCTGATAACTCCAATATCTGAGACATATTAAGACTAGTTCCAGTGATTGTTTTGTCTCTGCAGAATTTTTTTTTTTTTTCCTTTTGGCATGCCTTGCAATTTCTTCTGAAATCTGGACATGTTGTATCTAGCAATAGGAACTAAAGTGAATAGGTTTTTTTGGTGTGGTGAGGATTTATATTAATCTGGCAAGGAATTGGGCTATATTTAATGTTTGCTGTAGGTGATACAGGTGCCAGAGGCTTCAAATTCATTTAGGACTCTTGTTTTTTGCCTCCCCTCTTGACTTTGGGGTCCTCTTCCAAGGCAGTCTGTGTTTCTAGTTCTTTCAGCTATTAGTAGTATACTAGAGTTCTGTTGGTATGATGATATGATAGAAGGATGAGAGCATTCTATAATATTCCAGCTAAATGAGAGTGTTTCTAGTGGGTTTCCGTATTGGAACTGTGACCTTCACTAGTGTTCCTCTAGTGGTGTGGCTTGTTTCCCTTTGCCCCGTAATTCTTTTCCTGGCTACTGCCTCCTGAGGACTATTTGTTCCCTTAGGTGGGGCATGGAGAGTAGTAAACCAGTGTAGGAGGAATGTTCTTTCCTAATTGGGATGAGGCTCTGGTGGTAAAATCTTCTCCCCTGGACAGTAGGCCTTTGGTGTACAGAACACTCCGGGCATATTTTGCAACGGTTACCTTCTCCACTCTCTGCCAGAGCTGGGAGGGAATCATTTTCTGATCTTCACAAAGACATGGAAAGGTTCCTGGAAGTCAAGTTTATAAAAATGTGGGGGCCCTCTAAGACTGTGGTCCTCAAGCGTTTCTCTCTCTCATGCCAGTCTACCCTCAGCCTATGTAAATTTATCAATATTACCCTATAAGCAGCCCTATCAGTTTACGGTACCAGGGGCTTCTGCTCTAGGTGGACAGATCTCATCTCTGACTCTTTGGATGGTCTTGTCTCTCCAGATTTCAGGGTGGCAGTTTGCCATGTGTTTTATTCAGCTTAGGCTGCTGTCACAAAAATATTATAGACTGGGAGGCTTAAGCAACAGACATTAATTTTTTACTGTTGTGGAATTTGGAAAGTCTAAGATCAAGTTGCTGGCTGATTCACTTCCTGGTGAGAACCCACTTCCTGGCTTGTAGAAATAAGCCTTCTCACTGTGTCCTCATGCAGCTCTGGGTCTCTCTTCTTATCATTATGACACTAATCCCATCAGGGGGGCCTCACCCTCATGACTTCGTCTAAACCTAATTACTTCCCAGAGACCCCACTTTCAGAAAACGTTATGTTGGGCTTAGGGCCTCAACATGAGTTTTGGAAGGGCACATTCTAGTCCATAGTGCATGTAACCTCAGTGTTCTGATAAGTCTGAGAAAGTCCATGATTTTAAGTTTGTGTAGCTTTCTTGTGTAGAGAACAAGAATGATATCCAAGGTCTTCAAATACAGAGCTGATACTTTTTCTATTTACTAATATATATATTTGTGTATCCAAGACTCTGAATTTCCCTTAAAAAAAATAGATTTATTTGTTTATTTGAGAGAGAGAGAGAGAGAGCTGGAGAGCATGAGTGGGAGGGGCAGAGGGAGAGGGGGGAGAGAATCTCAAGCAGGCTCCAAGCCCTGACACAGGGCTCGATCACAACACTGCTATCATGACCTGAGCTGAGACCAAGAGTCAGGCACTTAACTGACTTCGCCACCTCCATGCCCCATCTCTCTGAGTTTCCATTTAAGAACAGATTTTGTTGCTGCTTTATTACTTTCTGTGGTGTATAGGACATCAAGTTTGAAGAATGAACAATTTGCAACCTAGAAGGGTATCTTTGTGCAGAGTGTAACTACGTTGGGTTCTGCAGGTAGAAATGAGTACTAGACATCTCTGACCATCTTAATATTATTGAGAAGACAGGAGACTGAATTTTAGTCCCTTAAGGAGTTGTTTGTCTCTGACTTACTCTGTGTCCTAAGCTGTAGGAAGCTTATAGGGTATTCTCAACCTTGGGGGGCCTAGAATAAGATTTTGTCTTTAACCCTGTGAATTTGTAAAAGATTTCCTCAGGCACTTCATATCTCAGGTTATCTTCAGCAGTCCTAGAAAGAATAAAGGGTCTTAAAAGTAGGGTTTGCTTCCATAGATTTTCTTCTTCTTCCAGATCTTGGATATTTAATGTTTTATTATCTTTTAGCACTTCACTCCTTGTTTTCCATTTTGTACAGTTTTTCTAGCAGGAGGATTGTTCAGACTTTCCTAGTTTATCAACCATAATATGATTATTTTTTTAAGCTCAAGTTATTTTTCATCTCAGTAAAACATTAGTCTTCCACTAAATTCAACATGTTATTACCCTAATACAAATTTAAGAGTAATGACTTGTCTGCATATCTTCCATAAAACAATTTATTGCTTTTTCTGAACAATAGTTAACAAACTACAGCCAAGGTTGTATCTTTCACATGCTTTTTCACTCTTGCCATTTGATCTTGCTGTCTTGAGAATTGAAAACTTTTTATGCTAAAAGGGCCGAAACAGTGTATTTTGCAACTTGGTGTCTCCACAGATTCTAATAAAATGGCTAAGGTATGGGCCTTACTGAAATATTGCCAACAATTTGATATCCCCTCAAATAAATATTTTAAAGATTGTGAATATTTTCAGAGAGGGATGGTAGAAATAATTCTATTTAATACAATTCTATATTCTCATTTTGAAATGTGAGATTTGTCATAATCACAGAACAAAACTTTGGAATCTGCTTTCTGTACTCTCATTGCTATTCCTCTGTTACAATAAATGAATGACATTCACACTCAAGAGAGAATCAGCTTTTATACATATAGGTACAATAGTCTTATCCAACATATGTTTAAAAGTTATTCTTATCTGGGTTTTTGTTAGCAAGGTCCCTGCTTTTTAGCAGTTCTTATTTTTTCTTTGCCTTTCTTTTGCATTTTTTGGTTTTTAGACTAGACAACCTCTTGGGAGGCACACTGGCACACTTGGTAAATATTTATAACGAACATCATAGAACAAAGGGCTGACTTCCATTAGACAGCATATTGTTATGATGCATTTAGTGTCTGCATGTCAGCTGACTGTGTCACAATGAGTTGTACTTGGAAATAGGTCAGATGTGAGTCACATGAATTCTCACAACAGGAGAGGTCAGGGGATTTACATGCTTGCCTGCTTGTCATGTTGAATTTATATTAGTATTGCTGTTTATTTTGGTGGGAGCGAAACCAATTTTTATGTAATTATGTAGCCTGCTGTATAACTACCTGTAAGTGGTCCCATGTTTCTGATTTATTATAGCAGCATTTTGGATCCCCTAAGAACTGCCATATGGGCATTTCCCTTTATGCATCTAGACTTTCATAGATGAGTTGCTCAATTAATATTGATAAAATAGATTAATGCTATTATACCTCTTCATAAACTTTAGAATCATTATGGAAATACTTAAAGTCTTGCAAAAAACTTTAATTCATTAACTCCATAAATTGCCTCAGTTAGAAATACATTTCTAAATCATCTATGAATACCTCATTGAGTTTGAAAATCATCAGGCCTCAAAGAAAAGAAAAATACAATTAAAGTCCTTTGATTTTTTGTCACATAAGACACATCACTGTACTTCTATTTGTAGATATTTCAGATAGTTGATGAAATACTGGCATATTCTTTTACATTCTGTATCTTTTAGGAGGTTATCATTTTATGCAAGAGTCCTATTGAATATTGAACATTTGTCTTTTATTTTTCTACTCCAATAATTTTGAGAAAATGTGATGTTTATAGAAAAATCCTTTTGTCTATAAACGTTAACTGGTAGAGCAACGTTCAGCAATCATCTAACTTGCATTACTCTCAATGTGTCAAAGATTTTAAATGTAAATTATGAGAAAAAGCAGGCAGGGGGGAGCTTCCAATAAAATATCAGGCTTCCTTTAGGGTGGATTGTTGGCTTGCTTTCATGTTCTGTTAGAGTGAGGTCTACTCATACCTTGGCTAAATTAATGTGCTATGAGGTCAGAAAAGCCTGGGATTAAATCTTTACTTTGCCACTTCCTAGCTGTGTGGCTTTAGGCGCACAACCTCTGTAATTTTCATTATCCTCCTCTTTAAAGTGGGTACAAGAATGACTACTCCACAGGGTTGATGGAAATACTGCAGCAACATAACATAGTTCTTCTGTACCTGATGCTGAGACACACTGATGATCTTTAGGTTGATACCAGAACACATTTGCTCCTTGTTTCTCTCTTTGGAGGTTAGCCCAGGGGAACCCTTCTTCTAAAATCTTTTCCTTCCCTGAAAAGTTTTGCAGTAATGTTGGTAGGGAAAAAGAGCATGGTGTATCCACAAGCCAGAAAAAATTTCAAAACCAGCTAAAGACCAGCAGCATAAATGGGCTTGGTATGCATTAGAAATGCAGATTCTAGTCCCCTCCCCCCACAGATTTAGTATAGAGGTGCAGGATCTAGAAATTGCACTTTTAAACAGCTCCTCAGGTAATTCTGACAGACACCAAAATTCAGAATCTATATAATAAAAAGAAAGACAAACAGCCACATAGTAAAATTATGTTTTTAAAAGAACAATTGAAATCCATGTGTTCTTTTTAGAAATTTATTTTATTTACTTAAAGATTTATTTATTTATGTATGTATTTATTTAGAAAGCATGAGCAGGGGGAGGGGCAAGGTATAGGAGAGAGAGAATCCCAAGCAGGTTCTGCACCGAGCCTGGAGCCTGACACTGGGCTTGATCCCATAACCCTGAGATCAGGACCCAAGCCAAAATCAAGGGTCAGATGCCTAACCAACTGAGCCACCCAGGTGCCCCTAAATCCATGTGTTCTTTTAGGAATTGTGATGGTATCAAAAAAATCTTCACATCAAATTGAGAAATATCTTTTAGGCAAAGGATATACATTTGAAACCTGATAATGTGCCTGGAACTCTTAACTTACAAGGTAATGTAACATCAACTCCACGCTTCATTCATTAACACTGAATGCCCATTAAATACAGAATTCCACAGCAGAACCTTTGTTATCTTATGTATTGAAAAAATTTCAACATGGGGAGCAAGACAAACATATATTATAATTCAGTTAAATAATATTTAATTAATAGTAATGGTACATATTCCCCTAATGACCTTGATACCAAAAAGTTAAATTTGAGGTACTCAGAGCATTAAAAAATAATATTCTGCCTGCTCTGTCACTGTGTACATACACTTCTTATGTCTCTATCTTACTTCATTTTACTAATTTTTATACAATTAATACCTGTTCAGTTTTTAAAATCCAGCTATGGTTGGACTGTGCTAAAAATCCATTACCCTCTACTTCACAATCTCCCTTGCCCTTTGTAAGAAAAATCTGCTTAAAATTTTGAATGTGCCAAGGTGTTTTTATTACATATACAAGCTAAGCACCATATATTTCTTCTTTATGTTCTTAAAATTTAAATAACTCATCAATCGATCAGGTAAAATGTGAAAGATTGCCGTTGGTAGACCTCCCCATCCCACTTACCTGTCTGTTGCCACTGCCACTATGCCTCTGTTTTCCTAATCCCTTAAGATGTTGAGATCATCATAGTGGCATCTGTCTAAATCTGTGAATGTACGTTAATGTTGGAAAAATGTGAGATCTTGGGAGGGTTATCTGATTCACCATCTAGCTGTTCACTGAAAGAAATCAAAATTGTATTAGCCTGCCAGTGGCACCCAAGAAAAGAGAATTGAAGTGTAAGAGGGTCTGGTTAGGACTGAATGGTGATGGATCAGAGCCGTTACTCTGTTTGCACATCACCCTGGTTTGAAGAGCAGGTAAACACACATACACACACACACACCAGTGCCCAGAGTTTAAAATTTTGACTAGTGGAGGGAATGGGGCTTTTTAGAAGGGTCTGGTTATCAGAGTTAAAATATCTGTGGATTTAAACAGTGTTCTCCTATTTGTGTTCTAGGAAATAGGTAGGAATGTGGGTCTAATAGGATGACTGTCTTGGTCACGGGAGATACAAAGCAATACACACATTCACGTTTGACATGCTCTGAGAGGGTCTGTAATCGAGAAACTTGTTGAATTTTATTTTGTTTTTAGCACAGTCTTTCCCAAATGTACACATCTGACCAATTTTTTATTGTGAACCACTTCGAGCCAAGTCCTGTTCTGGGTACTGTGGATGGAGGCCACTGCAGGTCCATGCTTTAGTGGAGCCGGTCTTTTAGTGGGATGAGATCAACAAACAAGGTAGTCAAAGAAAAGAAGACCCCAAATAATGAGTAATATGAACAAGACAAAACAGGAAGGTCAGATGCAGGGGTACACCAGGGACACCGCTTTTGAAACTGTGATCAGAAAGGGTCTGACTTAGGTGGTCATATTTTGACCAAGTCCTGAGATGTCAAGGGGACTGACTGTACAGAGAACTTTCGGAGTAGTACAGCGGCTGCGAAGGCTCCGAGCAGGACCGAGCCTGGTTGTTCCGGGGGGTACGGTGTGGTGAAAGCATAAGGAGGTGTTGTCAAAGACTGTGTGTTTGATAAGGAGCTTGGATTTTGTTCTAAGTGGGTGTGGGTGACGCCGTTTGATTTGCCCTTAAAGATATCCCTGACTGCTCAGAGGAGGAGAGATGGGGCCTGCGGATGGGGATGGCGACGGGGAGCAGGAGAACCAAAATGGTGAGGAGCAGGTCACTGAAGCAGTTCAGGAGAGGTAATGCTTTGTGTAACTGGGTGGTTCCTAGCTGAGATGGAGACAGAGGCCCCGATTTGGGCTATCATTTGGAAGTACCGTCACGGAAGGCCTGTGGTACGTGAGCCTGAGAGCTGCCTGGGATATTGGTGAGGGTGGGGGAGGGCAGCAGGTAGAGAACTGATTGGTAAGGGGAGTCAAATAAAATCAATTTGACTATGAAACACCCAACATTAAAAAAAATGTTTCAGTAAATGCTGGTAAAGGGATTATTTGTAAACTAGAAAGAGAAGTAGGGAAATGAGCGGACTCCTGTGTACTGGTGTTCCTGACGTGTTCACCTTCACCTTGTGCAGGGTCCCTGAGGCTGACCTCATGCGCTGGCCCAGCCTTGGTCAGCAGACCTACCGAGAGCCTGAATAGATTGCTTTGTTGTTCTGGCATATGCCCATTGTTACAGAAGGGGGGGGCGGGGACACAACAGGGGGAGGAGGAGACGGAGAAGGAGAAGGAAGAGGAAGGAAGGATGGGTAGCAGAGAAGGAGAAGAAGAGACAAAACGTCCGAATCATGGAGAACAACTTCTGCTTCCCTCTAACATTTTCCCCTCGGAAGCCTTACCCTTGGGCATGAAGGTGTAAACAGGGCCGCTCTGATGCTAGGCGCTGTCCTGCGTCAGTTTTGCAGGGGAGCTCTGCGTTCGGCAGCTGCACCCCGCTATGGCAGAAGGAAGGTAGCTCTGGGTCTCCCCTTACGTAGCTTTACAAACGCCAGAAGGTTATTTTATACCTTTTTTTTTTTCTTTCTTTAAAGATTTTATTTATTTATTTGAGCGGGAGGAGAGGCTTCCCGCTGAGCAGGGAGTCGGCGGGGCTTGATCCCAGGGTCCTGGGATCAGGACTTGAGCTGAAGGCAGATGCTTAACCAACTGAACCACCCAGATGCCCTTGTTTTCTACCTCTTGGACCTTTAATTTCCTCATCTGCACTTTGTGCTCGCTTAGCACCATTCTCAGGGGCTTTCTAGCTTTCAGATTCTAGAGTCTGTAAGTCTAATTGTAGGTCTTTCCAAATTATTATTGCTTCCAATCTCACTTAACCATTTTTTTAAATACAGGTGCTTTGGTTTTATTATTTTTTTTATTAAATAACTTTGACGTGTAGCAATTCTTAATGTGTGTATCTGGCAGCTCGGTGAAGTTGAACGGTCTGTATCAGAGTGTTCGGAATGGAGTGCTGGGCGGTACTCTTGTATATGGTAATAAGAGGAGAAAATGAAACAACAGAAACGTCCTAAGTTTTATCATTCATTGGTGATATAGGCAGCTTCTTTGCTGCATCAGACCCTACTTACCGAACACTGGAAGAAGACTTTCTCAAATTTTTTGGGTGCTGTTCACAATGTTAATACCTTTTAAGTTTAATCTGAACTTTATAGAAACAAGTTTACTGAGGTTGAAAGGTTGAAATGGTTGAAAGCTGGTTTAATGGGGAAGGTGGAATTTCAGCTACTCTCAATATAAAGTGAAGCCTGGGCAATCATACCTTCTGTGGATGGGGGGCTTTACTGTGTAACTGGAAATATGATTTTCTTGAGGCAGGTAGCCATTTTTACAGGAAAAAGCACGTTAGGCATTGTTCATTGATATTCGAGGTCACGGGGTGAAACAGATATTCTCTAGATGCATTGATTTCCTTCCTTCCCTTTTCTTTTAGGGCTTTTCAGGAAATGCAAATGCTGACAGTGTTGTGTACTATAGACTCCAGCCTTCTATCAAAGCCCGATTTCTGCGCTTCATCCCTTTAGAGTGGAACCCCAGGGGCAGAATCGGAATGCGGATCGAGGTGTTCGGATGTGCATACAGTAAGTGTTTGTTTATCCAATGCCCCCGCATAGGTTTCAGAGGAGATGTTTTGAAAGCCAACCTGTATGCTGAAATGGACTTTATAGCTATGTAAAGAGAAAAACAGGAATGATTTTTGCGGTAAGCTTTTTTTGTGCCCATACATGGCAATATTGACTTTAGCGTTTGGCTTTATATTTTAAATCAGACATGGAAGCATTTTATAGATAGATCGATCCATACCGAGATAAACAGACACAAGTACCTGTTTATAGACATGTGTGAGTCCGTTTTCCCAAATCTAATATTATTAGCTAGACCCTGACTTTCAAATATTAAGAGTTTCCCCGCCATGGGCTGTATTTGATGATGTTTCACTTAGGTATCCTGAATTTAATAAAAGGTACAGTGTTCCATTTAGTATGACCAGTCAAATGTCAGGACTTGAAAGAATGTTTGTCTCTCCAGCCTAAAAATAATACGCCACATAACTCACTTATAAGCGTGCTATCCCTTCAGCATAAATTCATAGAAAAGGTAAAGACCTCTGCCAAAATATAAAATGTGTTTGAAATACTTTCACATAAAAAAATGATAGAAGCCACAGATTTCACTTAGTCTCCTCTTAATGAAGCGTTTTATTATATCTTTTTGTGGGGCAGGGGCCTAAGAGTTATTGATAGCCTACCTCAAGCCGCACCATCCTGTTAGATGCTCCTTTATTATGGAAAAATGAGTTAGTTAATATGATCTACAATTATCAGATGAGCAGTCTGAGGTTTGGAGAGATTCCGTCATTTGCCTAGCATCTCACGCCTAACACACAGAAGAATCTGGAGAAGAGCCCAGGACTGTTTGGTTCTTCTCTATCATTCTTCCTCTAGTGAACCTTTCTTTTTTAGCCATGAAAGCTTTTTTTCACACACATTTTATCACTTCTTGATGTAAGTCAAGTTAGGTGCTGGTTCACTTTATTTGCAGGAAGGGAAGGCATGTCATGCTGGGGATAGGCAACCTCAGACAGACCACGGTGCACAGGCTGCCAGTCTCCTTACACTGGTTGGTGATGTTCCCAGCACCCCAAACCGCCCCCCTTCCGACATCAACGGTCAGCTGACCAGCCTTTGTTCCTGCCAGGGCCTATAGAATAGTGATCACAGTACGAATATCAATAGTAATAATAATGATGATGATGATGATGATGATGGCAGTAAGACTAATATTAATAGTGTAATTTTTAAAGGATTTTATTTATTTATTTGAGAGAGAAAGAGGCAAATGCAGAGGGAGAGGGAGAGGGAGAAGCAGACTCCCCGCTGAGTAGAAAGTCTGTTGTGGGGCTTGATCCCAGACCCCTGGGATCCTGACCTGAGCCAAAGACAGACACTTAACTGACTGAGCTACTCAGGCATCCCCCAATAGCATTAATTTTTTTTTTTAAGATTTTATTTATTTATTTGACAGAGAGATCACAGTAGGAGAGAGGAAGGGAAGAGATCACAGAGAGAGAGGAAGGGAAGCAGGCCCCCTGCTGAGCAGAGAGCCCGATGTGGGACTCGATCCCAGGACCCTGAGATCATGACCTGAGCTGAAGGCAGCGGCTTAACCCACTGAGCCACCCAGGCGCCTCAAGCATTAATTTTTTAATGCTGGAAATAGCAATGTTTTCTTGAGTGCTTATTATATGTCTAACATTCTATTAACAGGTAGTTTATAATTTTTTTTTAGAAGTCTGGATACATGTTTTAAGATAACTACTACGTTCTCTGATTTTGCAAACACAGTGGCTAAAAGCTCAGGGCAGATGGCTTGCTCAAGATGGGAAGTGACAGAGCTGGGTTTGCAGCCAGGTCTGCCTGACTCCAGAGCCCAACGGCAAGCTCAGGCTCCGTCCAGCTGTTAAATCCCAGAGAGGAGCCATGGGCAGCCCACTTCTCACTGTCCGCCCGTTCAGTCTCTTGGCCTCACCGCTTCAGCGTAGCCGCTTCTATCATGGGTTAGCGCCTCCTTTGCACCGATCCATTTGAATAAGATCATCCTTTAAAAACATATCCCACCCCAAAGTGCAGTTCTGGAACACAGAACCTGGACAGTCTGTCTTCTTGTCTTTGGATCATAGAATTTAGCAAAGCCCATGCTACACGGTGGATAATTAGCACAACAAATTTCCAGTGCTTTGTATTTCTAGTTGCATTCTCTCCTTACTCGGAGCATGCGCCTTGCAAAATATTCATTTAATATTCACACATCTAAGAGAGTCTTAGAAATATGAGGCCATTTCCCCCACTTAATCCACCCTCAGTCTGGGATGTCAACTCAACATCAGTTGAACAAGACTATTGATACTGTTTTTCCACAACGAAAGTACCCTCGTGATGTCCCCATGGACGTGACTGCTGAGGAATGGGTTCCTTTGCTTTCTCTCCGACGTATGCTCCACGGTGACTCAGATCTCCGTCCACTTTCACTGATCTGCGTTACCGAGGAACAGTCTTCTTCCTGCCCCCTTCAGTCGCTGTCCCTTGCAGTGAGGCATCGTCCACACATTTAATCAGCTTCCTCTTCTCGCTGCCCCACCGCTGAAGGAGCAGTCCCGAGGGCCAACCAGACTTTAATTCAAATGTAAACACCTATGGTTAAAGGGTATGATGGGACTCTGTTGTATAATTTAGGATAAGAGAAAAACATATAAACAATGGAGAAGTATTCTCATAGGTAACCTAAAATAACCTCAAGATGGGTTGGGTGTGAGTGCCTTAAGGGAGGGTCTTTGATCAAATGGTCTTTAATTCTTGGGTTACACTTCTCTTCTCCACCTGTTCATGGTATCAGCCTTGCAGAATGTGAATTTACTAAAGCATGCATTTACTAAATCATCATTTATGAAATAGTTAATATGTATCAGGTATTTTCTTTTTAGGCATTTTTGGATTCGAGTCCTAATAACACAGTGAAGTAGGGGCATGAATATTACCATTTTATGCAGGGGCAAGAGGAGAGGACCAGAGTTGTTTGCTGAATGAGCAATCCTTGTCCTCAGAAGGAAGGGCCACAGGTATACTCCACCCACGAACACAGCTGTAGAATTTCATCTGCAACTCCCCTGAGTAGCCCAGATCCAAGATCAGCTTGGATTTTCTTCAGATACACAAGGCCATTCTCCTACAATCCCTATAAAAAGGAGAAGTGGTATTGGGGAGTGGTCCAGGTCTCTGTGCTGGGACAGTGTCGCAGGACACCTTTCCATGCCGGGAGCTCATTGAGCCTCTCGGGAAGGCCTGGAGGACTGCATGCCCCCGCTGGCCTGCGCGTCCACCTTGCTTGCACCAAGTTAATGTGACTCTTTCCTGGGCTTTGCCTGAGCCACTCATTCAAGAGTGGTGTATACCAGGCTGCTCAAGTCTCCTGACGTGGGGGAGAATGAACCTTAGAGAAATCAAGAACTCTGTCCAGCATTACACAGACTGCCTGTTTTAGTTCTAAGATTTAAATTCACATCCATTACTTTCTAAAGCCTGTGCTCTTGACGGCTCTATGAATCATACATGCACTTGCCTTTTAAGTACTTATTGACACTTGCTGAAAGAGAACTCTACTAGCTATTGGGTATAGGGATAAATTTTAATAATGTATATTTCTTAACAATTGGGAATTGCTTTATCTTTTTCCCTTTTATTTTATTTTTATTTTTACTTTTTTATAAATATATAATGTATTATTAGCCCCAGGGGTACAGTCTGTGAATCGCCAGGCTTACACACTTCACAGCACTCACCATAGCACATACCCTCCCCAATGTCCATAACCCAACCACCCTCTCCCTCCCCTCCTCCCCCAGCAATCCTCAGTTTGTTTTGTGAGATTAAGAGTCTCTTATGGTTTGTCTCCCTCCTGATCCCATCTTGTTTCATTTTTTCCTCCCCTACCTGCCAAACCCTTACCCTGCCTCTCAGATTCCTCATATCAGGGAGATCGTATGATAGTTGTCTTTCTCTGACTAACTAATTTCGCTCAGCATAATACCCTCTAGTTACATCCACATCATCACAAATGGCAAGATTTCTTTTCTTTTGATGGCTGCATTGTATTCCAGTGTGTGTGTGTGTGTGTGTGTGTGTGTGTGTGTGTGTGTGCATGTGTGTGTGTATGTGTATACCACATCTTCTTTATCCATGAGTTGATGGACATCTAGGTTCTTTCCATAGTTTGGCTATTGTGAACATTGCTGCTATAAACATTCAAGTGCATATGCTTCAGATCACTACATTTATATCTTTAGGGTAAATACCCAGTAGTGCAGTTGCTGGGTTGTAGGGTAGCTGTATTTTCAACTTTTTGAGGAACCTCCATGCTGTTTTCCAGAGTGGCTGTACCAGCTTGCATTCCCACCAACAGTGTAGGAGGGTTCCCCTTTCTCCGCATCCTTGCCAGCATCTGTCGTTTCCTGACTTGTTAATTTTAGCCATTCTGACTAGTGTAAGGTGATATCTCATTGTGGTTTTGACTTGTATTTCAATAATTGGGAATTACTGTTATGTATAATATTTTTTGCATCTTAACCCTAGGTTTATTCAATATAGTTCTTCAACTCTGCGCAAGAAAGCACAAATGCAACATTATCTAAAATGCTACAAAGTTATAAAACTCAAAACAAAATTTATAGTACTGTACAATAAAAGCCAAAAAAAGCAATGTATATGTTGCCAAGGTAACCTGCAAGACCACCATGTGTGACAGCTGTCGCAGGGGTCCATGGGGACCCTACAGAGCTGGCTCTCAACTTGCTTATTAATGTCAGTGAGAGAAAGGGAGCTGTGGGGTTTGGGGGGGGTGCATGGGTACATGTAAAAACAGACATTTACAGAAACTAACATGAGGAGTTTGACCCCAGGGGTCAGAAGAGGCAAAGTCATAAAAATTATACAAACTCAATGTAAAATATTGTGGCCTGAATGTAGGAAGTGAGGAATGGAGTGGTTGATGAATTGAGATTAATACAAGAATGTTTATAGCAAGAGGTTTGAAACTAAAATGCAGATATTTTCACATGGGAGCCTGGAGGGAGGTGGGCATATATTGATCAAGCACAGAGCTGAGAATTGCTGGTAGGATTGGTTTATATTTGAGAGCAGTCACTCAGGCTGAAAGGGCGCACACACTGGAGGCAGCAGCTCCGTTGGGAGGCTTCCAATCTCACGTGTGCAGTGACAGTGGGGCCTCAAACCAGAGGGCCAGCAATCAGGAGAGAGGGTTCTTTTGTCTCAAATCAGACTCAAATCTACCGGGGATGTTGAATTAAGAGAGCTTAGTGATTGCATGGGAGGGTCCCTGATTTATCAGACTAGAACAAGCATCTGGAAAGTGGCGCCATGCTGGGAGGGCCAGTGGAGAGTGAAGAGCTCTGAGAGGGCACTGGGGGGATCATTAATTCCACTGTTGACTCCTTGAGGGCCAGCCTGGGGAATACAGAAGGTTGGAACTGTAAATGCTCTCGGTCGAAGGTGGATAATTGAATATCCACCATTGAATAATGTGAATATCGTTGTTATTAAATCATGACTCCCCACTTACTGCAGTGCTGTTAAGAATTAAAGTAAAAAGTGCTGTCTTTGGACAACTACTCATGTCGTTGAAAAGGAGAGATGCATTTCTATGATAATTAAGGTGGGTCCTTTACCCCGTTTTTCAGATAACATGCATTTTTATGCCGATACCGGGGCCTCCTGCCTGTGTTCACTGAAGTTACAGGTGCAAGCTGCTCGAATGAATATTGCAGGGACAGTGGCTATTGTGAGGGCCACACATAATTTTATTACCCTCTGTCTGGGTGAGTTAGGGCCGTAACTTGTTATGAAGGAACATCAAGTGAATGGAAAATCCATATCAAAGAGCATGTTCTACTTTTATGTCAGAAAACTTGGAAGTTGTTTCCTGAGTAATGAGAGAAGGAGAAGCTAAATTTTATGGGTTCAAAGAGAAAGTATAAATTTCAGATGTGTTGGCCATAGCAGCCGTGACCATGTTTATAGAGCTAGACAAGAGATGTGGGTAAGGAAATAACTTGTGGAAGAAGGAAAAAGGAGAGAAAATGCTTGCTGGTATAGAAATACTACTCTACGAAATGTCCCGAAGGAAGGAAAACACTGGTAAACAGAAGCAGGGAAGGGAAACAAAATGGAGCGGAAGTGACTGTGGGAGATGTCTGGAGGGGGTGGGGGTGACGCCTCAGGAGAGGGTATTCTCTAACTGTGGATGAACCACTGCGACAGTTGTCCTTTGTGTAAATCCCAAGTTCCTCTTCCCTAGTTCTTGGGTAAACATCCTTGTTTTGTTCTCCGTGAGCTTCTTCCCTCATCCTCAACAGCCTCCAGCTGTCCAGCCACCCTGAACCATTTCCATTTCTCCAACATGCCGTGATTTCATGATTTTTCTAGACCTAGGATTTTTGCGCAGTACCCGGGGCAATCACCGCATATGTAGCCTTCATCTCTCTACCAAGACAAGTCTTGTACTTGTCGCAAGAGCATGTTCTACTTTTATGTCAGAAAACTTGGAAGTTGTTTCCTGAGTAATGAGAGAAGGAGAAGTGTACTTGTCACTTCTCAGCAGAGAAATCACTGTCTCCGACCATTTCTCTGACACGTCACTTTTGGAGCAGAGGACACTTTCACCTCTTCCCAGAACAGCCATTCTCCTCCCAGTGGTCATACTAGGTGCACGTGATACTGTATGATAGTCAGATGTTCCTTCTTGGGTACGAGTTTTCTCGGTGGATGAATGAATGAGGAGGGCGGGGGCTGTGAGCCTCTGGAGGGCTTTTCTCACCAACCTGGTGGCATGTGCAGCCTGTGGAAGGTCAGACACAGAGCACAGGGACAACTGAGAAGATCCGAAGAGAAAAGAGCTATAGAAATAGAGGAACTACATATAGCATAGAAACTATTGTGTTTATTTGCTTAAATCCAGGCTGTTTAAAAGAAAATGATGGATTCTATGTAACAAATAGAAGCAAGTCAACAATTATGAAACTCATGTCAACTTAAAAGAAATAAAAATACGCATTTTATAACGGAAAAGCTATTAAAAGCTGGAGCAACTTACATCAGTAGATACTAGTTTGAAAAACTGAGCAGGCTCTCACTGACCCAAAATGGAAATATGATGGCGTCAGTAACTGCAGTTTTGCAACATATTAAATAGTTTTGAGTGAATGGGCTCATGACAGTAATAAAAAATGAAAATCTAATTGGTTACCTATGAGAGATATGAGGGAACCAACTCATTATTTTGAAAATTAATAAATGAAGGGAAACATGAAGAATTTATCCTACTTTTCCTGTGTGATCTGTACTTCAAGGTAACCAAGTAGAAGATGAGGGAGAATTTCTCTTTGAAGGTATATTCCAGGTAATAAATAAAAAGGGGATAATAGAATTAGCATATTCCCACTTCACAATCCTAAATAAATTAAAAAACCAAGACAGTGATTTAAAACGTTCCCAAAAAGATGATGTGCTTTTCAGTACCACTCCTAGCAGAGTTGTTTTTATTGGGCTATCGTGTTGAAGTTGTAATCACTGGATACAAAATATGCATTTAAAAAAAAAAAAAAACCTTCTGGGCTCTGAAGTTCAAGTAAGAAACAGGCTGGAAATTGATAAGATTTGATTCTGGAAAGAAGGGAAGTAAACTCAGATCCACATTTAACTGAGCTTTTCCTAAAAACATATCCTAGTTTACAGACATCATAATGTGTAAACAGAAAGTAGCCAGATTTTACAGGACTGAGGAGACAGAGTTCAGAGTTCAAGGTTGCCAGAGTGGCTAGAAATTGGGTGCGGAATCCTGAAAAGGAGGGGTTCAGAGAGGGAGGGCCTTGTCTCAACTCCTGCATAGAAATTTCCCCTCAGTCCTTGGCTGATTCGAAAACCTCACATGCCCAACCTGAGATACCAAGGAGCCCAGGCAAAAGCAGGATGGGAGAGGTCAGGTGCCAAAGACGTCAGCATCTACCTAGTACCTGGAGGAACCCCTCTGGAAAAAGAAAGAATCAGTCCTGCCAACCTAGAGGGACTCGTTAAACATCTTGGGCTTTTAACTGAAAAGCCAGAGGTCATTGCGTTATGAGCAAAGACCAATCTGAGGACCAGTTGTTACGTCCTACGGTGAAGGACAAGACCAAAATGGCTCCATCCCAACAAAACCTGGAAGCAGGCTTTCACAGGGTCAGGTGATCTGTGGACCTCTCATGCCACCTCCACCCCGCCCTAGCCAGTCTCCTTCCTCACACCTCTCCTCTCCCTCTCCCAGACTCATACACCCGCTTCCCCACACCTCCTCCTTCCTTCCTGACCCTAGACATTTACAAAGGTGGGCATCCACTCAGAGTAAGTTTCATTTCCTCAAACATATTGTCCCCGATCAAAGCCTAATTTAGATCTCCCTGTGCACAGTTGCTGTACAACCAGGCACTTTTCCTTCATGCTCCACGTAGAGTTTGTAAACATATCTGTCCACGTGGGATGAGTTGCTGGATATCTTTCTTTTCCTTCAGACTGGGGGATCCGTGAGGCCAGAATGTGTTCGCTATTGTAATACCAGCTCCTACTGTAGGACTCGGCACAGTAAACGTTCAGGAACTCTTTGCTGTGTGGACCAACTAAGAAGAACGTCCAGTTAGCCATGATAAAAACTGAAAAGTGAATACACGAAAAAACGCCCCAGATGTATTACACTTCTACAGGAGCAGTTGATGAAAGAACTGTGAGATGACCATAGGAGATCTTGAATGTTAGTTATTATTAAAATGATAATAATGGCATACAAAATATATAATAAATGAGGTTTTTTGATACTTGCACTTGAAACCCACAGCTTTTTGTGTGGTATGAGAAATTGGAACTTTTCTCCGTGTATTCCAAATAAGGAAATTGAGACTCAGCATTTAAGTGACTTCTGTGGCATTCATTACAAAATTTACAAATATGAGAAACAGAAATACAGCTTCTGTCCTCCAGTAACACAGTCAGGGGTCCTCGATGTGGGAGATGTTACCCATTTCAAACCTATTGAAAAGGTTAATTTAGACGGGTACTTAAGTGGCAGTGATCTTGTTTGTTCCTATAACCTCCTAGAGTGTTATCACTGATCTTAATCCAGTCTATTTAAAACTGTGATAGTAAAGTCACCTTTTCTCTGTGGTTAGGTGCTGCCCTTGAATCCCGTATCTTCTTCCTTTTTATTGTATTAATTTTGGTTGGTTTAAAACTTAAGAGTCCCTTAAATCATTCTGTGCTCCTTGATGCTACTATGCAAAAAAATAGTACAACCCATTTCCTGTTGATTTCACAAGTGCTTGGTCTCTCCTTGCCGTCTCTTCAAAACCCAGTTCAGTAATTTGCAGATCTCAAGTACCAATACATCCTGCTCTTGCTTTCATATTTCACCATGTAATCGTTTAACGGTGACTCAGTCTGATTTATGTTTCTTAGAAGTCAAAATTGGACATCTGTTTGTTTAGAAATTCACAGGTAGTAATTTTCAGATAAAGAAGCGACGTGCTCAGTACTGGAGACCAACTTCATGTTTAGCACAAAAGAGTTTAGGTCCATTGTTCTTTCTCCACTTAGAGCAGGTTTTCTGTCTTTATATTTTTGGGGTGCTTTCCACAGAATTAATAGAAGGCACTCGTGTCTTTTTCAGGAACTCTTTCATAACCTTTAATAAAGTCAGTTTTATGTTTTTCAAGGATTTGTTTTCCAGCTCATGCATTTTCTATTCCAATTTGTCTCTTCCACGTTTCTTAGCCAACTGACCTCATCAGTGATGCGATGATTCCCAGTTGAATTCACAGAACCAATTTCTCCCCCAAAACACCTTGCAGGGGCAAGCCGCCGCCACCTCCACAATTTTCTGCACATACCGTCTCCAGCGCAGATAAACATGCTCATTGTTTGTGGTACAGTTCAGCCTGCAATGAGGTCACTCATTTCCAGGGGAGAGGTTTCTATAACCTTGTCCTTCTGGTCAGATAATCCTCACGCTGTCCTCGGCTCATCTGCCGTTACTGTTACTTAGTCATCCACTTAGGCAAGAGGGGGAGGGCATCAGTTTTTCAGATAGCAACCTCCCATTTTGCAGTCTCAAACTTCCGGAGCAGGGGTAGGATGTAGGTGTGAGGGAGGGATACCAAGTCAAGTGGCAGATATCACAACGAGGACTGCGTTTATGTGAAATCTTCAGAGGTAGGGGAACTATTTGCTGCACAGAGGGGCACATCTGCAATTTAGTTGACATCTTTCTCTGAGGCTGAGTGGATCGACTCCTGTACCTGCTAGAAATCATTCAGACCCAGCACCAAGGCAGAAAGCAAAGATCCAAGCGCTGGCGTGAAAAATCCCATCTCGGGGATGTGCATCTTTCCCTTAGAATGGAAGCTCCTTGACAGAAAAAAAGGTGCTTTGGGTTTATGCATTCCTGTGCCTTTCACTGTTGACAGGGAGCTCGCCATACGTACATGCTTACAGAAAGGAGCAGAGAACACACATTTCAGCAATGCCACTTAGGACGCAACTCCCTGAAAGAAATTTAAATATTTTGTATGGGAAAACTCTTCATTCCACAGGAGATTGTATTTCTGAATCATGCAAATAAAGCAGTCTCTCCCTCTTTCCTGGGGTTGCTGATAGGAGAATGGGGTCTGCAGTCTTTGTGAGCCTCTCCTTTCCCTGTTGCCTGCTGTAAAAGAGGAGATTTGAGACGGAGGTATTCACCGAGGAGGATTCAGGTCACTGACAATCGCCATGGTGAGTCAGCTCAGGCCTTAGTTGATAGACAGAGAAAAAGCCACAGAACCCACAGATGGCTCAAAATCATTCTTGCTGCATAGCCTGGCCCATGACATTGATAATTGAGCACTTCTCGTGCTCTTCAGAAATTCATTATTTTTTAAAGAGTTTACTCTTTAAAATAAATACACCAGATGTATCTATTAAACTCTTTTTCCTGTGCCTCTTTGCCTGCCCAGTGTTCTAACAGGAAATAATAGCGTTAGCATTAGTAGTAGTTAATGTTCCTTGAGTTGTAGTTATCTGCTGGCCAGTCTTCCAAAAATTATACAGAAATACATTCCTACAATAATCCTATGAAGAATATACTATTATTCATCCCATGTTACAGAGAGGAAACAGGCAAAGGGGTTAAGTACTTTGTGTCTTAGAAGGAGTAATGCTCGGTTACCTTATATGACTCTTGTTACCTTATATGACAGAGGTACTTCCAGGTTTGATTAAATTAAGGATCTTGCGATAGGGAAAGTCGCCTGGATTATGCAGATGGGCCCAGTGTGATCACAAGGCTCTTTATGAGAGGGGGGTGAGTATTCCTCAGTCAGGGAAGGAGAGCAGAAACAAGGCGGGGGAGTTGAAGATGCTATGATGGGAGTCTTGTACATGAAGAAAGGAGTCATGAACCAAGGAGTGTGGATGGTTTTTAAAAGCTAGGAAAGAGGAGGAAAAGGATTATCTTCCAGAGACTTCAGAAAGAAAGCAGCTCCTGCCAGCACCTTGATTTTAGGACTTCAGAATTCCCAAACTAGAAGATAATAAATTTGTGTTGTTGCATGGGACCAAGTTTGTGGTCATTTGTTACATCAATAACCGGAAACTCATACGCTTGCCCAAGGTAGAGGGAAGATGTGAACCCACACAGACTGGTTGTCTTAACCTCTAAGCTACACTGTAATAAAACACTATTTAAGATGGTTCAGAAGGGGCACTTGGGTGGCTCAGTCAGTTGAGCGTCTGTCTTTGGCTCAGGTCATAATCTCGGGGTCCTGGGATCAAGCCCCATGTCAGGCTCCTTGATTGCCGCGAGTCGGCGTCTGCTTCGCCCTCTGCCCCACCCCTGCTCTTGCTGTCTCTCTCTCAAATAAATAAATAAAATCTTTTACAAAAAATGGTTTAGACGGGGAGTAGCTGGAGGGGGATAAATGTGTCAGAACAATTTGCAACTAGTTACTAGAAAATGAGAGTTTATGTCCTCCCTGTGGTGAACAGGGCTTGACAGGGCCATGTTATTAATATCTATAGTAATTCAGTCATTAAAAATATAACCTCAGTTATAAGCCGACTAATGAACAGATTTACCATTAGAAACATAATTCTTTCAGTCAAGTAACATGTCTCCTCCTACATCTTTGGACTATAGGTCTTTTACCGTAACAAATTTTGTTAACTTCTGATTTCTAGCTTTTCTTAAAGTCAGTTTTCTAATACGTCTACCTTTCCTATCTATGCATTTCAATTGTGTACCAAGTATTCTTTTTCTGAAGGTGACAAAGAGGGGCTTAAGTGTGATTCCGTTAATTAAAACATGAATATTACTTTGGATGTTTACTTTAGTGTTTCTAAACAAATAAATATTGAGTTCAATTACTTTCCTTAATGGCCTACTCTCATCAAATCTTCATAAGTTAGTTTCAATGTAAAGAAATAGTGGTATGAATCATTTGAACTTTTCTTTTGTGAGAATGTATTTGCATTGATAGTGTTCTTTGTGGAATAGTGAAAATAAATTAGCCTTGAATGTTATTGGAGATGGCTGAAGTTGAAATTGAAATTGAAATGTTGTTTTCCCAGGGGCACCTGAGTGGCTCAGTGGGTTAAGTGTCTGCTTTCGGCTCAGGTCATGATCTCAGGGTCCGGGGATTGAACCCTGCTTTGGGGACCCTGCTCCCCGCCCCCTTGCCTGCTGCTCTGCCTACATGTGATCTCTCTATCTGTCAAATAAATAAGTAGAATTTAAAAAAAAAGAAATGTCGCTTCCCCATTGATGTGAAGCTCAAATTGTACTTTGTACGTAGTAATGTCGAAAGTAAATTTTTCAGAAGCAAAAAACCATGACTTAAATTCAAATACAGAATAAACACATATGAAAGGTGTATTGAATTAATTAAAGAAGAAATCAGAAGAATGGTAAAGCTAGTTGAAAGAAGATTCAAGAGACTGACTGTAAATAGGAATTCAAGAAAAAATGTTGGATTACTATCACTGTGTTGGTACATAAATAGTTAATGTCCAACAAAGCAATAAAACCGTAACTGTAGAGCCATTTGTATTTCTGCTGAGCAGAAAAGATCTACAACTTAACATGTAACTTAACAAAGTCTAATCCTAATCTGTAATAAATAGTAAAATCTGACATTTATTAGTTCATATGGAATTAAATACTCTTTAGGTGAGTCTGTGAGGAAATGGTCCAATATGACATTGAAAGGATGTAAAGTTATTCCTTTGTATTATATCTAGTATTCCCAATTTTTCTTAACAGTGGGTAAGACCATTTTCAAGAGGAGGTACAAACCTCTCTCTCTCAAGACTTTTGTCATATAATTCCAGATTTTTATATCATTAACTGTATGTGCCACAACACAGTGTTTTGTGATTTTTGTTTAAAATTATATGCTTTTTGTATGTCAGATATGCTGTGTAGATAGCTTTTTATAACAGTGACTTAGACTCATTATAAGTGAGGTTTTTTTTTTTATAAGTGAAGTTTTTATCTGAAGTAATACTATTAGGAATCCTGAATTTTTTTCTTTTGTGAAAATTCTTGTATTTATGTTTCACATATATATGTTGACATTTTCCTGTGCTGACATTGTACTCACATTCTGAATTATATTTAGCTTTTTTCCCTGAAGCTGTTGTTCACACACATGTGCAGTCTGTTTATTCTTCTCCTACTTAAACTACTTTCAGCACCATTTTCAAGGCAAGCCCTGCTCAGTCTTTTTCTTCTTCTGAGAGGCGGATTACTAACTGCCTCCATATTTCTCAGCAGCCCTCAGAGCCTCCATTCATGACAGTGGAGGAGAGAAAGTGTTGGGAGAATGCCTGGGTTTTGGGAACTAAATGTCCTAAGAGTAATTCTAAAAGTTTATGGGGGACATGAGTAAGACTTGAAGACCATGGGGAGTAGGCAGGTTAGTGGTGAGGTTTCTAGATCAGAGAGCTGAGTTTCCCCAGCTACCTTAAGTAAAGAGACCCAGCCTTCGGTTGGGCTTGATCTACCTGTCAGGGCTGCTCACTCACCAAGCCGCGTCCATCTTCATGGAATGTCAGCTCCATGAAGGCAGGAGCCATGCCTTCATCCCAGTATCTGTCCCAGGGCCTCGCAAATGATGCACTAAATACATACTTGTTGAACGAATGTCTCACGTTACTGAGGTATTATCTGCGGACTAAGAAGATAATAGGTAAGAGTGAAGGAAATTGGCACGTGGCTTCAGTTTAAGAGATGCTTCAAGCATCAATCGCCTGATATGTTGTCCACTATCCTGTTTTTGCTGATAGAAATATCGAAGCCACGAAAGCTTTAGGTGCCAAGAAGGGTGAATATATATGACCATTGTAATATGCTAATAATAGTGAAAAAGAGAAAAAAGAAATAGTATGCTGAAGTCACACAGGTTGAACCTTTACTGGAAAAAAAATTCTCTTGGTAGCTAATTCCAAAAATAGACTTTATCTAAAATAAAATCATTATGATGATGGTTGCCTTTAAGCGATACATTAACTCAGAGATAACTGCATGGCTCTGAATATGTCAACGTTTAAAGTCTGTCTTATTGGAATTTTTCTTAATTTATTGTAATCTAATAATCATAGAACACATTATTTGTATTTGACACAGAGTTATGTTTTTACCGTGCACATTCATTCAGCTATATAACAAGGAATAATTGTTCAGTTAACATTATTCTTTCTACAAAATGCAATGTTTATTCATGTGCATTTGGTGAATGAATTCTTTATAAGCACATTAACAAGATGTGGAAAAATCAAACCTCTGAATTTTCAAAAGATAGCTGCATAAAATAGTTGAAAAAAATTTCTGGGGGTGGTGAGTATAAATGGTTCACATTAAATATGATGGATAATCTTAATGAAATGTATATTTGGGCATACAAGTAGCTGTAATAATTTTGTCAAATGAAACAAGATGAGTAAACTTTACTGTCATTTCATTGACTGGGAAGAGTCAGCTAACCAGTTGAAAAACAGCTTCATTGGGTTTCCCTAACCTCTTCATTTATTACATAAATGTACTCTCAAGGGTAATTGTCTTTAAAAAAAAAAAAAAAAAACAACTTCAACTTGCAAAATGTAGAAAACACTGCTGGGCTTTCTGAGTATTATCAGTTCTATTTTGTGTCTGTTGTTCAGGATGCAACTGATTTTGACAGATGTGCTATTACGTTACTGGTTTAACATGACATCTTTTTTTAGATGAACTGAATAAAAGTGATCTTGACAATGAGTAGATAAGACACCATCAGAAAGCTGAAAAAACATGTCAATGTCACACTTTTGACACAAATGCAGCAGAACAGCCCTTATAATATCATTACGTGAATGTCTTTGCAACGATGTCCTCTAGAAGACAGAGTATAGCATTGTTCTTAAGTACTATTACTTAGCCACAAAAATAATAAGATAAAACAAAACACAAAGGTCAGCTTAATATATACTTGAGGTAGCATTTGATGAGTCTGATGTATATGTGGGTATTTTATGCAGATCCCTTACCTACAGCATGTTTGGGAGAATTTTGAGATGTCAAAAGCATTTTTTCAGGAGCTATAAACCATTTAACATCTACACTTCAGGAACATCATTAAAATACTGATTGTGAAATAAGCAAAGTGGTCTTGGGGATATTGATCATAACCTTTTCCCTGATTTTCTTTTTTTTTATTGAATGAAAAGAAATAACTTTCAATAATAGAGAAAATTAAGAATACAGTTTAAGATATATTTCTAGATCATGATTTTGTAAATAGGTTAGTAAAAGCTAGAATGGAATCAATCCCAGGCATCAAGAGGGAATTAGACATTGGAACTTTTATTTTCTCTTATGATTGGCTTGAACTGAACTATGCATGTGTGTGTGCACAATGCACAATGCTTTATATATATATATATATATATCTGTTTATATGTATATCATATATATATACATATATATATACATATATATATATATATATATATATATATACACACACACACATTTAAGATGCTTTAATAAAAAGCATATATGTCCTTTAGAATGACTATTAATGTCTTTGTCCCTAGGATCAGAGGTGGTTGATCTTGATGGAAAAAGTTCCCTTCTCTACAGATTTGACCAAAACTCCCTGAGCCCAGTAAAGGATATTATTTCTTTGAAATTTAAAACTATGCAGAGTGATGGAATTCTGCTCCACCGGGAAGGACAAAACGGAGATCACATCACACTGGAATTGAGAAGAGGAAGGCTCTTTTTACTTATTAATTCAGGTAAAGTTATTTGGTGAAGTACTTGAAAAATCTGGCTATTTGGATATCACTTTAGTAACTTTATATTTTTATAGCTTCTCTTTTAACAGTTAAAGGTGCCTTATTTCCATATT
This sequence comes from Mustela nigripes, assembly GCF_022355385.1. Lineage (NCBI taxonomy): Eukaryota > Metazoa > Chordata > Mammalia > Carnivora > Mustelidae > Mustela > Mustela nigripes. The sequence continues at coordinate 49,104,303 of NC_081573.1, forward strand.
AGAGGGCTCATATGTACACCAATATTGCACTTTCATGTACAAATGGCTCATATTTTGCAAATTGTACAAGACCCTCATTTGATATTTTTTACAAAGTGCCAAGAGAACTACATAGCTCTTTTCAAACATCACGAAGAAAGGGATGGGTCACTGAAAAATACTGAGGTAGTAAAAATAATGAGGTTGTAGCAAAGATAAAATTTACATTGCAAATGAGCATGTGATGGGAAATACTAATAAAAAGAATTAACAATGGAAGAAATTACAAGGTTGGAAGGATATTATATTCAAACTTCAGGTGGATCTGTATTAGTGTCTTTGGCGGAATGCGAGGAAGGAGATGGTGATTGTTACGAGAGATGCTGGTCCACAAGGGGGAACTTTTTTTTTTAGACTGGGAATAAGAGTGCTGTTACTGTTTTCTCTTCTCAGGGGAAGCCAGACTGCCCTCGGCGCACACACTCATCAATCTCACCCTGGGCAGCCTGCTGGACGATCAGCACTGGCACTCCGTGCTCCTCCAGCGCGTGGGCAAGCAAGTCAACTTTACAGTAGATGAGCACAGGCACCGTTTCCACGCCCAGGGAGAGTTCAGTTACCTGGACCTTGGTTATGAGGTGTGAGAGTTAATGTTTCAATAAATACAGATTTTTACAACGTATATGTTGGGGAGTCATGCAAAAGAAAATACACCGTAGGGAGCACCGCTCCCCTCTTTCAGAGTAAATCCAAGTCCTGGAGAAGTGTTTCCCAAGGTGACCTGACTCACAAGAGCAGACTCGGGCAGATACTCCTGACCTTCATCTTCCTGACGATATGTTAATCTACTCTTACAGAGAGAGAGTTTGTTTTTTTTTTTTTTATCTGAAATGCGTAGTCACAGATTATCACATGTAGGAAATCTCAGGAGATCGTATAAGTGAATATAGAATGTGTTGCATGTATTTTTTGTTTGTTTGTTTGTTTTGTTTGTGTGTGTGTGTGTGTGTGTGTGTGTGTGTGTGTGTGCGCTATAGGGCATCCTTGAACAGTGTAGATTTATGGAGATGTTGGAGTAGTGAATAGATTATCAATTGATTAAAATGTACAAATAACCAATATGTGCCGGAAATGTAGATAAAACAAAATGCCATTATAACCAGTTATGTTATTAAACAGAGCTTTACCATGGATATAAAGCCGCCTTTTGATTCATCAACCAATAAACATCAAATCCAGATATGATTAGTAACTTGTAAGAATAATCAAGCTCTCGTGTAAATGAAAATGGAATGCATGTAAATTTGTTTTCAAATCTGCATTTTAATTTAAAAAAGTATTCATATGAAATTAGCAACATGGCAGTGTAGTGATGAAAAATTGATTAATCTGTGGTGATTAAAGCTATAGCTGCTAATCATAATTATTTAAGAAGATTATCAGAAAATCACTAAACAATATTATTGATGCCATTTTTCTTTCTAAGATCAGCTTTGGAGGGATTCCAGCACCTGGAAAATCAGTATCATTCCCCCATAAGAATTTTCATGGGTGTCTAGAAAACCTCTTTTATAATGGAGTAGATATCATTGATTTGGCCAAGCAACAAAAACCGGAGATCATCGCTACGGTAAGAGAATCCTCATGTAAATGAATGAGTGAAACTCTGTTACTTTTCCACACAATAAAACTGCTCCATATTTGGATTCCCACTTGACACTATGTCTTAGAGATTATTCTTCTAAAAATTTTCTCTGCCTGGCAATATGCATAGAAAGGATTAATCCCATCTAAAGAAATTATAATGCACAGGCCAGGATTATTTTTATTTTTATATGAAGTAAAGCATTTTTTCTTTTTACGGTTGGTAATTTAATTTAGTGATGTTATTACTCCAGGGGACTAATTTCTTTGCTGTGTAACTTCCTTAATAAGATATTCCCTGACAAACTCCCTAAATAAGCATACCAAGTTCCTGGAATTAGTTAACATCCATGTATATTAGAGAGGCATTTGAAAACCTGTATTCTGCCATGGTCATTCATAACAAATAAAAGAAACGAATAGGCTGTTACAACACTGCATCTGCCAGTCTGTTCCAATAGCAGTGTTGGTCAGGGTGCATTATATTCTAATTCTGTGGAAATGCAGCAGATTTTAAATATGACTTTACTGGTCAGGGTTCGGTCAGGGAAGCAGCACCACTATGAGTTTTATGAACAAGGGATCTATTTTAGGACCTGGATCTTAACAATTGTCAGAGGAACTGGAATGTGGAGGGCAGCTGTCAGGAAGAAGAGACAGAGCAGAGAGAAGGAGAGCCAGGACAAACTGGAACAGGCCAGCTTCTCTGTGATCATCTTTCACTGTGTTTTGTCATAGGAAAAAAAATCCTTTGGAAGGAAATGGCTGGCATCTCACTTTTGACTCAAATACCACAGACGCTTCATTTTGGGCTAACTCTTCACCAGAACCAGGCACGGAAGGGGGCTCTGGGAAACACGGTTTCCAGTTTAACCATGATAGAAAAGCCCACACACAGATCCATTTAAATACATTTCTTTAATTGTTCAAAATTGAGGATGTATCCATGTAAGCCCACGCGTGCTGTGTCAGCCAATACCAGAGCGTATCGTGGGAATATTTACTGTTTACCAAAGATTTTATTCCTGATTCTCTGTGTGTGAATTGGTAGTATTTATGGGAGTATACCATCCAGAAAGATTTTTAGTTATTTTTTAATAAAAGAGAAGATGATTTAAAAGGAAAATAAAAATACTGTAGATAGATGTGTATGTTTCATTGGCAAAGGAGTTTCCAGAAACTGCTCGTGCAGCTAACACCCACTTTTCACAGGCAAGAGGATTTGCTGCTTGCAGGGTAGAGGGTAGCTGTCCAAATGAAGCATCAGACCACACTGCAGCTGGTAAAATGTTTCCAGTTTTACGAGGTTTGTTAGTTTCTAATTGCCTTTACATTATGGGTCAGTGTAGTTTACTCTCCCACTTTTGTTATTTCCTTTACTGGGACAATGTATTTGTCCACAAGGAAAGCTAATTCACTTTTAACAGAATCATAGTATAGCCAAATATTTTTGTTTAACCAATACCAATGGTTTAATTCCAATGTGTATCCTTCTAGGTAAAGTTGATTTCACTGACTTTTCAAATCGGTATTTGGAAAACATGTTAAAGATTACTTTTAGGGAAAATAAATACGTGTATTGTCATTTCTGAAGCCTGTTAAGGAACGTGCTTAATTATTTCTAAATAATTCAGACCTTAAAGTTTTTTAAATCCTTAAATATCTATTTTACTGTACGAGCAGAATAATTTATATATATGTAGTATTTTAATGAAAATTTATGCAATTCTAAGGTATCTTGAAGATCTATCATAAAACCATTAGATGAGAAATAACATATGTTAATCTGCTGATACAGGCATAATGATAAGAAAAGGCCAAAAATGTTTTAAAAATAAAGAAATGTTGGGATGTCTTGCTGGCTCATCTTGATCTTTGGGTTTTGAGTTAAGTGTAGAGATTACTTAAAAATAAAATCTTCTAAAAAATCTTTAAAAAAATAAAGGAATGTAAGGAATGCATTACGCATTGAGTGTCCAGTGTAAAACATAAAAGGAAAAATGTGCTAAGGATATAAACAGACCATTCTGAGGAAAGCTGGTCCAAAAGAGCTACAAACTCATGAAAAATGCTCAGATTCACTGTTGGTGAGGTAAATGCAAGATAAATAAAAATGATCTATCATGTTGCCATTTTGTCATTGAACTTGTGCAGATTTAAAAGATCTGTAACACCTATTCCTGCCAAGGATGTGGGGACAAGGATATCCTTGTATATTACCAGTGGAAATGTGGAGTACTTTAACTTCTTTTTGGAAAAGAAGCTGGAAATATTTATTAAAACATATAGGTATATGTAGTTCTGTATTTAGAACCCTCTTCTGTAGAACTGAAAATACACATAAGAGCATGGGGAGTTATTTATTATAGCATTATGGGAGAGGCAAAACCTGCAAACAAAGGATAAGCATATTAACAGTAAAACGACTGAGTAAAAGTTGGAATATTCACATAATAGAATATTATGCAGTCAACAAAAAGAAGGAATTAGATGTATGCCAGATAGCTCAAAAGGATTTCCATAAAGTAATTTTTAGTTCTAAACATTTAGCTCCTATTTTTTTAAAATAAATAATACTTAATGTGCAGGTATATTGTCAACATATATCTTAAGTGTGTGCTTATGTACATATAACTGAACATAAAACTGAAACTATATATACATATATTACATATAAATAAGCGATCCAATGGGAAAAGAGAAAAATATGAAAAAATACACAATGTATTTTTGAGGTACATAATGTACCTCGTTGATATTGGGTACATTATGGGGTGGATTAGAACCAAAGGCATCAAAGGATGAAGGAGAAAAGGATTTTACCCGGAGCCCAGGCAATGGAAAGCCAAGGAAAGTTCCAAAAACAAAAATTGGCTTAAATACATTTTATTGACTTCAATGGCATTGAGTTAGATGCCTTTATAGAAGCTGAGAGCTGGGGGAAAACGGATTTCACCAAGAACCCAGGGAAAGATTTGCCTGACCATACTATCACAGGATGTGAAGAATCTTTCAGCTATACGGCAAGGATTTGAATCTTCATGTTGTTAGCAATTTGTTGTTGTTTTAAACCAAGGATGATTTGAGATCGATAAACAGTCTGTGAATACTCCCATTTCTATTACTAAAATGATGTGAGCTATTCTTAAAGCTTTTTCTTTTGCTTTCTTCCCAGGGAAATGTGTCATTTTCCTGTTCACAATCACAGTCTGTGCCTGTGACTTTTCTCAGCCCCAAGAGTTACTTAGCCCTGCCAGGCTTTTCCAGGGAGGACGAGCTTTCGGCCATGTTTCAAATTCGAACCTGGAATAAGGCAGGACTTCTGCTATTCAGCGAACTTCACCTGGTTTCAGGGGGTCTCCTCCTCTTTCTTAATGATGGAAAACTTAGGCTGAATCTCTACCAGCCAGGAAAATTACCCAGTGACATCACAGCAGGTAATAAGTGTGTTCCTGCAGGCAAAGCATATGGGTTTGAAAGATTTCATTATCTCTCGGTCCCTTTTCCATAAAATTTTATGCATAACCAAAAAATTAGTATTTGTTTAATAAATGAATACTTGAGTTAGTAAGATTATCAGTGCTCTGCCTTACAGGACCTTGATTCCAATTTCCTTTTAAATATGGCTTCGACACTAGCAGTGTTTATTAACCAAACGATAGTTACGGGGGAATAGAAGTGTCCTTTCATGACCCTCTTCTCTTGCCCACTTCAGATAAGTGAATATATTCTGAGGAAAAGTGTTTTGGGAAAATGTGAAGGACTTTGAAATGGACCCAAAAGTTTACTGGGCATCTTCAATGGAAGCGTAGGCTCTAACACAGCTATTAGCCTTATCTGCTCTGTGAGAGAAAGCGAGAGGTCTTTCGTGGATCTGGATCTCTATTTCTAGATTTGTGTGTGATGTGACTTCATTTGCTGATGTATGCTGTACAGAGTTGGATATATTTGGGGAGGATGGAAAGATTCATGTGAAGTTCTCCCTGTGGGCACCAAGTAGGATTCTCTCCACTTCTAGGCAATACGGTATCATAATGATTCGAAGTAATATAATTAAGGAGCCTGTATGAGTATCTGGAAAATTAATGTCTAATTTAGGTCAGTGCTTTGGGTGAGGGATATTTTTGTCTCTTCATTAAAATTATATAGTTCTTGACAAGGGATCTCCATCACATTTTCATATATGTGGAGTAACACCCAAGCCAAGCAACTAGAGGTCACATTGGGGTAAATTGCTACATCAGTTTAATAAATGATCTTTAAAAAAAAAAAAAAAGATGCCATTGTAGTACTCCTTTATATTCAACTATGACCAAATTAAAATAATATGATTGAAAGAGGAAAAACCAGGTAGATTACAGTCAGAAACTAAATATAGGAAGAACAAGTATACAAATGGATGCATAAATCCATAGTCTTTATGTATCTTTTTGTTGTTCAACATATCACTGCAGTTTAAATGTGGGAGCTGAAAGTTCAATATTAATTATAATTTTTAACAGCCACTATGTTGTGACTTTTTAATGTAATGCTCAAAATGTGGTAGATTTGCAGGCTTGACAAAAGGAAATAAATTAATCAGTGCCATATGAATAATTAATAGGCTCCCTAAAACGAGGGCCTAAAAATGTAAGCTTGTCATTAATGTGTAGTTTACTGTGATTTATTTGACATCCTAAGAAGTGGTTATATTCACAGCCTTCTTTCAAAATCTTAAAGAAACTGCTTCCGTACAGTGTTACTATAGTGAGCCCCATGAAGTCAGTCCATTTCTAAACACATTACAGGCAGGAATATTTATTAAATTACTAAGCATAGGTCTGTATAGAATACTCTCTGAATGATTTAAAAATCTCTAAATTAATGTTTAAATTCATATATAATATAACCCATTATGGCATCAGAGGACTCAGTGTGACTGTTTCCATAGCTTAATAACAAGGAGTCTTGACTACGGATGAATGCCAAGTTAGGAGAAATCGTTATACTTCAGATTATACAAGTAGGCCTTGACTTACAAACTCCCCCACTCCCATTTTTCCAGTTTCTTGAAAAATATTAATTTTGGCCAGTTTCAGTGAGGCAAGCACCTTTTGCACTTGAAAATACAGTGTGTAAATGGTACTGGGTGGGTGGTTCATTGGTTTTCTTCTGGGGGAAGGCTTTCACATGTACAATGTTCAAGAATTAAGTCCTTTGTCAGAATGTATTATAATGACTGCTTAAAGGGAATCAAATACTTATTGACGGATTTGTATATTATGTCAAAGCTTTGCATTCTGTAAGGGTGGCTCAATTTTTCATAGCTCCTGAAGATACAAATCACTAATCTTACATGTTTTAAAAGATCATAATTTTTCTATCTTTTGCAGTGGAATAAAAATGAAATTGTGTTGGGAAAGAACAGAATTGTCCAGATCTTTGAATTAGCAGGATAAATTTTTAATGTGATATACAGTTTGGCAAATTGTCACTTGGAATTCTTTGAAAATACTGTGTCAGCCTGTATAATTTTTGAAATATTAAAGATACTAGTCTGAATAATGAAAGATATTAGCAGTATTACAAAATTCTTCGTGACACAAAATATTTCCAGTATTTGTCGCTTTTATAGATGTCAAAACAAAAATCATTCAGACGGCATCAAGGACCCAACAAACAGCGTGCTTATATTTTCCTATTTAAAGCAAACTCGTTATTGTAGGATTTGAGATTTCTGCTATGGTTTAGCATTTCTGCTTCTGCTTTTGCCTGTGAAAATCAGGCCTTTAAACCAGCTTCTTGCTCTATGCGCAAGACCTGGCGATGCAGGGTTGCAGAGTAAGAGATATTTCTGGCATTTTTCATTTACTAGACCTTCGATTCCTGTGGCCCTGGCAGAAGAGCAGCCTTCTTGATTTGCCTAACCCAGGAGAAGCCTTGTTTTATCCCACGTTCTTGCCTTTCATTGTTAGCATATCCCTACCTTTCAGATTGTAAACCTGTCACTCCCAGAAACTCCCTCTTTCTCCTGAAGTGATTGGCACCAGTGATCTCCATATTTCCATCTTGACAAGAGCCGTCTGGTTGTCTGGAACTTTAGTTCTGGTTAGTGACTATAGTTAACGGATATAGGAATTTCTGACCCTGTTTCAGAGCACTTAAAGATATTAAAGAACAAGAAAAACCTTTAAGTTGCTCCTTGAGCAAGAGCCTACGTATTACCACCTTGGCACCTTTGCAAAGAACCTACCCTGTCCAGCGGGCTTTTTTTCTTTATAAAATCTTATTTCATGGATGCCCATCGCAGTCTTCTGAGACAGTGATGGTGGCTAAGCTGTCACAGTTTCTTTGTAGCAATCTAGGGTTGGTACCAGAAGATTGTGTACAAGGAACAGATGTAAGTCATTTTCGTCCTTCTGTATTTTGTGTGTTTGTGTGTTTGGACCTAATTAGGGGAGAAAAAGAGAAGGAGGAAGAGCGAGAGAGGAAGGGAAAAGGAAAGAGAGGGAGAGAGTTCTGGTAAACAGCCGTGTTCTCCCCTACCACATATAATTGCAAACACTTCTATTTTTCTCTTCTTTCATTATTCCATTTAGAGCTGTCAGTGCTTTCCACCAAAAGTCCAAAGTGAATGTACCTGTAATTAAATGAGTTGGGTTTATTGATTATCGCGGCAAGGAGAACACACACCCTGGGGAGCCACGGGCGTGTCTTAATATAGGGTGTTAAGAATGATTTATTGGAAGATTTTGGTTTGTTAGCTTATTTGCGGGGAGATTTCGAGGAAATGGAAAATTCCTCTGGATTAAATGCTGCTAGGAAGTGAGGCTTAGCAACTGTGCGATGAGGCGTCTTTATAAAGCTTCTCTAGGATGGAAGGATGAAATAAGGCCAAAGCTGTGATTGGTAATTGGTATAAAAAGTAAACAAAATCGGTTGTCATTCATATTATCCAGAAGATGAAGTCTGGTATTTTTGTGGTTTTCACAGTAGCCTGTTATTGTCTGGGCTTACACAAGATTATAAAGTCATCTTGACTTTCTTTCTTTTCTTTCTTTTTTTTTTGGTCCAACTGCATTGTCATCACAGAGTTGCCTTGATTAATGTTGGTTTCTATGAGATTGTGCTCAGTGGGAGAACAGCAAGGCCTAGCCCGGTGTGGCCACCAAAGTCCCATACCACCAAAGCTTTGTTCAGAATGCCAGGCCACTTCCTCACTGTTTGGGGGCTGCTTTTCACTTTTTCAAATTTAATTATTTATAAGAGCAAAAAAATAAAGGGACTGCTTGTCCTGCAGGCAGAGAAGAGTATGGGTTTTGGGAATCAGCTTACCAGCTGGACAGTACCGTGGATAATTTGTTCTTACTTGAGCCTCGTTTTCCCCATATTGAAAATGAGCATGATACTAGCAGTGTTGAAGATGAAATGTACAATGCATGTAAAGCACACAGTACTTTTTATGAAATCCATAAAAACTGTTATTTTTTTAATTATACCCACAACAGGCCCCTCCCCCAGATTCAAAACTTAGGAGGGGTAGGAGCAGTCCTCGAATTAGCATTTACTTACCTAACATCACGAACAAGAAAAAGTACAAATTCTGTGATTCTTCTGCTTCCCATCTTTCACAGTGATGTGGTCTTTTAAGGGGCTCCCTCTAATCAGACCTAAAAGCGGGAAGTAGTTGTAAACTTAAAAAAAAAAAAAAAATAGAACCTAATTTTAAAATGACCCTTTTGTTATGTCATGTAAAGAGAAAGAAACTCGTGGGACTTTTCATTGTTTCATTTACATAGTAAATCCCACTGATGGGGAACAAGCCTCCCTCTCAGAAGTCAGTGGTGTCTGTTGTAAACGAGGCTTGGGAAGAGCTTTCCAGTGGCTCCCCTACAAACAGTGCACAACTTGACTACGTGCTAGCTGGTGAGGTGGGTGACTTCACTGGGTCAGATGACAGAGCCAGAGCCACTGTCCTAGCAGTCTTTTGCTCTTAATCTAAACTGCTTTCTGTATTGACAGAAGAAATTCCCAAGTTTTGACTTTAACCCCGCAGTCTGCATCACCCAGCAGATACCTGGGACACAGCTCCTCAAAGTTTGGTCCCTGCACTAACACCCATTCAGTGAAATATTTGTTTCCAAGAGGAGCATAAAACTCGGCATTAAGTTCTAAGTACCTGTCAGAGCAATAAGATCTTGCCGTGCCATCCAAACACATGGACGCTGAGCTTGTATTTTTGGTCTTCTTTATTTAATTTTTATTAACTAATTTGCCCTCAATTTTATGCAAGTATCAGTCTGCTCTAGGCCAGGAAAGAAAGTTCATCAACACACACAGTTTGAGAAGCATGGTCCTGGACCGGTAAAAAGCCTAAGATAAGATAACGGAAGCAAAGTGATGTTTACAGGCGTGTCCAGTCTTCAAGAGAGCCAATAGGAGGCCGTGGCAGTGCATGGTGGCGGAGGGAAGGTGGGAGGTGTCTTTGCATGTGACGCAAAGCTCGGTACAAGGACTTTCACTCTAAATGTATCCTCTTAAAGGAAGCTCTAGATGACAAATCTGGGGCATTTGATCTATTTTAGTCCGATCTCATACCGTCAGGGATTACGTAACTCTTCTGTCGTCTATTTCCAGAGCCCCCTCTTAGAAAATGTGTCTAAAAGTATCTAACCTACATTTTTCATTTTTCAGGTCTTTCTCATTATCTTTCACACACCAAGCCAGTTGGGTCTTTGAAAATCTTTTTTGCTTCCTGGATGTAGTATAAAAATGAGCTTCAGTGCCCAGGATGGAATTTGCGTTATACTAAATAAATCCAGAGCAAAGAGCTTAATCGCATAAGAGAGCTTCTACGCATTTTCTGTCTGAAAGCCTGTGGTCCAAAATGGCTGGGGAAGTAAAGAAATTGTACATTGTACATAATATCAGAAAAGAGGCCATGACCTTTGGGTTTAATAGAGTACTTCTATTTTAGTTTACTAATTTGATACACAAAATCATAGAGCATTGGGTATTCAATGGATAAAAACCTTACTGGTAAATCCACAATAGAGATGCTTAGCTTCCACCTGTCTGCTAATACTCAAACACAGAGCCTTTTGTAGACTTAATTCCCTTTAAGAAGGAAAGGGCTAAATCATCTCATGGGTTCATCGAACTAGAGCTGCCATGGGAGGAATGGGAGATTGTTTTTTAGAGGTGAAGAGAATACTTTCATTTTTGATTAATGCAATTTTTGGTTATAGAATCTTGAAAAATCCAGGGAAAATATAAAAGTGAATAAAAACCACAATTTTCCGTTATGCAAAAATTACTGTTTCTGTATAGGGATATTTCCTTTCAGCTCTTCCCTGTATTTATACAAAAAGTAGGACCATCATTAGATTTGTATATATATAGTTGATTCTCACTATTTGCATTAGTTATGTTGTGTAAAGTCATCGTGAACACTGAATTAGCAAATATTGAATGGTATTGAATGGTTACCACTCCTAGGGGAGTTATAGGTTAGGTTCCTGTGACCTTCTGATCACAACATTTTTGTTAAACAGTCAATATATAACCTTGCTCTCTATGCGATCGTGTCAAGATACCTTATTTGATATGTATTGTTGATCCATTAACATTGAACTCGTGACCAGCAGCACTATAACCAGTGCCTGGATGAAGTTCATATAACATGTGTATTTTCTCTGCGAGGCACCATTATAGCCTTCTTGCATTTAGAAACACCAGACAGTACTTCATCACTACACCTGGGGTCTTTTAAATGGCAAAATCACTAACCAAAAGCCCAAAAATGTGGGAAATGTCTTTACCTATGCGAGCGGTAACAAGCATTTGCTTGTTTAACCTCCGCTGGAAACACGTGTCGGTCAACTCAATTTATTCAGTGCTCTGTGCGTTTCTGTGAATGATTGCAAAGATTCCCTGAGTATTGATTTTGGGGTTAAAAATAAATTATGGAGAGTATGTGAATTTGCAAATATGGAATCTACACACCATGAGGATCGACTATGTAATTGTGGTTTCACACATTGCTTTAATTTTTAAGTTCATATTACATGGGAAATTCTTCAATATTCATTACAGTAATTTTTTGTAATGATTGACTTGCTATATGTTGCTAAATATATAATATTATAAGAGATGACTACATAAAAATGTAAAGAAGCAGATACATCATTTTATTGGGTCTAACCTAGAATTCTGGAAAATATGCTTTTCCTATAGCCCTCCCTGGAAAAGATAAATTACATGACGGAAGCTAAAAACTGTGCATGCCAAATAATTAAAAGATTTTTAACCACTTAGGACTTTGCCCAAAGTTGGGGATTTTGTGCTTTTTATTGAGGCCCTAAGAAAGGAATAACGCACCATTTTCCACAAGAGGGTACCCACTTGCCTCCTTTTCCTGTCTTTCTGTATCCTTTTATTAATATACTGAGTGCTGTGGGCGATGTGTATTTTGTTTCTAACTGCTTATACTGTTCACTGTTGAGAGAGATCTCTTTTAACTGGTTTTGTCTTCCCCAGGTGTTGGATTAAATGACGGGCAGTGGCATTCCATCTCCTTATCTGCCAAACGGAATCACTTGAGTGTGGCCGTAGATGGCCAAGTGGCCTCTGCCGCTTCTTCCCTGGGGCCCGAGCAGTTGTATTCAGGTGGTACCTACTATTTCGGAGGTAAGAGAAGCAGTCAGGCCATACGGGCAATTGACCCATATTTGCAATTACTCCTCCCTTTGTCTTGGAGATATCATTGTGTTTTAACCAATTCAATAGTATGGAATAATTTCTCACTTTCTTTGAATGTGGAAATTTCGAGTGAATCAAGATGACCAACTATGACCTATGATGCATTTCTTAGAGGCGGATCTACTTATGTTTACAATCTTGACAATGAGAATGATTGCAAATAGACAACCCTCTTCCATTCTTACTTTCAAACTTTGTTATATTTTCCTAGTGTTAAAATGGTTCTTACATGGCTTTCTCAGATTTTATGGGCTGGTTTTATTGCAGTATTTTCCTGCACATGGCTCTTAGCTCCTCTGGAGCATCCTTATTGCTTTCCTACTGCCCAATGCAGAAAGGCAATATTATGCCAATGGCAAATAATCTAACCTAATTAGCCATAGAAACCTCTGTTCATTGCTCAGTAATAATGCACTGATACATTTGATGAAATTAGGGCATCAACCTTCAACACCAGGCCATCTCTCCAACAGAACAAAAACAAATGAAGCATTTATCTGCCCTGGATGTTTGATTGAACTAAAAGCGTGGAAAAGAAAACCTTGGAAATGGAAATAAATCTTTACCACTGGAAAATTAAAATAAAATGTGATTTGCCATTAGAAAGGCAAAGCTGTAAAACTGATAGTAGTAAGACTTATTTCTAATCATGATTTGGTAGGTTTCTTATTGCTGTTATTTTGAATTTTAATAGTCACCTCTGTGTAGAATCACTTTTGAATTTGGTGGCAGTAGCCCAATCTTTATTATTCATCAGTACACTACAGATTTCTTCTAAGAATTGAGAGTAAGCACACAGACCGTGCATCAGTCATCCAGATACTAAGAACAAACAAACACTTTCTGGGCTACCCAGGGAGGGGTCCATGTCGTAACTGATGTCTGGAGCCCTCGATGTCCTACAAATGAGGGAGGAGGATGTCCTCAAAGTCCTCACAGCAGGAACCCACTTAGGTGGCACCAACCTTGACTTCAAATGGAACAACGGTCCATCTGCAGGAGGAGGGGTGATGGAGGCCACCTCATGACTCTGCGGAGGAACTGGAAGAAGCTTCTGCGGGCAGCTCCTGCCACTCCTGCCGTTGAACACGTGGCTGATGTCAGTGTCCTCTCATCCAGGAATCCTGGCCAGCGCGCTGGGCTGAAGTCTGCTGCTGCCACTGGGGCGCTCCTACTCCCGGCCGCTTCACCCCTGGAACATCCACTAACCAAAGGGAGGCAGCCTTCTGGGAGCTAGACTGCTGGCGGTGACCGACCCCCGGGCTGACCACCAGCCTCTCACAGAGGCGTTCACCTGCCCGCCACCGTTCTGTGGAGCACACAGCTCTCCATGCTCTGTGGACGGCTCTACCCCGTGCAAGAACACAGGAGCTCTCTCCGTGGGTCCGAGGTGGCGGATGCTGGCCGGGGGTGTTGTGCGCATGCGTGGCCCCATTTCCCGTGACCACCCGGGCGAGGCGTGCGTGGTTCCTTCTCCGCCAGAGGGGCCACGGGGTTGACTGGGCAGCGCAGGGGGCGCCTGAAGAGGCAGTGACCGGGGAGGGGGGGGGGGGGGCTGGACTGCTCCAGCTCCTGAGCCCGCCGCGGCTCAGCCTCGGCCCGAAGTCGCAGGCGGCTCTGACCGCGGCAGGCGCCCTCCGTTCCTGTTTCCTGCTGAAGGCCGGAGCGCCCCGCCGGCTCCTGAGCTCTGGGCCGCGGCCCCGCGGCTCCGGCCACTGAACGCGTGGGAACACCTGAGGGGTCTCGAGCTGCTCTTCCACACAGGCAAGCGAAGTGGAAATGAGGTCGAGGGGAAATGAAGAGTTTCTTAAAAACAAACAAACAAACAAAGGAAACCCCTGCCAATCGGTTGCTGTGAATGGCGGCACAGCGGCAAGACGTTCCGAATTGGAGTCGCCTCCTGTCCCCAGGTTTGTTCATTTCCGAACCGAGTCGTTTATTAAACCTCGTGGAATAGATGGTTGATTTTATGGCAATCCATAGGAGCGCATTCCTCTAATAAATGGTAAGATACGGGGAGCAAATTCAGAGCTTTCACTTCAAAGGAAGAGATTTAGAAGCACTAAAAGGTTCTAAAAACAGGCGTATTGTTAAATGTGAAAAAAAGACTAGATAAAATGAATAGACTGGATAAAAGTATAAATCCAGAAAATAGAATCCTCGTTCTTAAAGTATTTCGCATCCCTCGTGTTCATATTTAACGATGCCTACCCATTTTTTGCAGAAAGTGTTTATTGCTATTATTCATTCTGCTATATTTTATGGTGAAATGTATCATATGTGCACGCTGTAGTTTTACTTGTTTCTATTATGGTACAGATGGTATACACTATTTTATCTAAATACACTTTTAATCTTTGAATAGTTTTACATTTATGAAAAAGTTGCAAAGATCGAGAGTTCCCATATTCCCTGTACCCAGTGTCCTTGGTAGTTCACCTCTTACATTATGTGCCTTTTAAAGGGTACTAATTAGAATACCATGCATTTCCCCGCCTAGAAATAGAGTATTATCAACATTCATTTGCCCCTCCAGGGTCCTATCTCCATCTCCTCAAGTAAACACTGTCTTGAATTTGGGTTTTTTCTCCCTCTCGTGTTCTTTATAATTTGGCATCTATTAAGGTGTCTCTGAGTTCCTAACCAATATACTGTGGAAGCTTCCATAAGGACTTAAAAAAAAGAAAACACCATCCCAGGTTTACTTAGGTATCTTTGTTTAATCAGTCATGTCAATTGGTGTTCTTCAGTTGAACATTTTGGACATGAGATTCTGCTGATCAAAGAGCACACGCCCTGCACATTCTAGGGCAACCTAACATTTCCAGGGTGGGAACAAGAGGCAAAAGAGCAGGAGGCCTTCTCCTGCCCTACTCCTTTCTTGCCTTCCCTGGACTTGTGGTCCAGAGACTGGTAGAAGAGGCCCATCCTTCTGGAAGCCCACTTAGGGCCTTGGGCTGGCAATTTTGGATTCGGGGAGTAGACTGGAGGAGAGTGGGATGACCAACTCTTTCCAGTTTTATCGCTGGATGCTGTGAGTCGCAAGGAAAACTGTCACAGTTGTTGGCCCTAGAAGACCTTCTGCTCTGTGTGCATGAGAGCCTCCTCTAGTACTAGGATCCATATTATCTAGGTGGACGGTTCTTCTTAAGTTTTTAGTTCTTCAGCTGGTTTATCTTCAAGTAAATAAATATCTAGTGTTCTGAGATACTTCCCTTCACTTGTTTTCCACAACTCTCTCAATTCAGCTGCTGCTTTCCAGTGATCTTATCAGCCCATAACCTGGCTTCAGTCTCTTCCACCAACCTGCATTGTACCTGTGTTCTTGGCCGGTCTTCATAGTGATAGTCATGTTGGCAGAGGAGGCTGTTCAGAAATCACAGCAGTCCACGTACACCATGTCATCCTCCATTATTTTCCGCCTCCATCGTTTTCTGCTTCTTCTCCCTCCAACTGAGGGTTTTTCAGAACCTTGGACTACATTGTGGTGCATGGTGCTCAGCTTGTGTCATTTATAAATTCTAAATTTTAAGAATGTGTTCTCCAGATTGTGGGCAGGTAAACGCCTAATTCCTGCAGTATTGCCCCGGGTGATCTTTGTGCTCTTGATAACACCCTGGACAGCGCAGACCGGAGGCACTAGACCTTGTGCAGAATTCTCACACCTCCACTTGGGCAAAGCAAACATTCTCCATCCATGAAGTCAAGCCGACATCTTACTTCTGGTGCGGTGACACCGAGTGATAATTTATCTGTCATCCTTAGAGGTGCTTCACATGCTGACTGCCTCCAGTAATGGATCCATCCATTAATTCAGCATTAAGTATTCCCCAGAAATCTTCATGTTTTAGAACTTCCATCTCGAACGGCTTCAGTGCTGAACTTCTCTCTGCCATTGCAATCTATTAACTTGTGGTTGCCTGTTATCGTAGACTAATGAGACGAACCTGGCTTGAACCCTCCTTTATTCCTAAAATCTCTTGCTTATTAAACATTGTAGGTAGGAATATGAAGTGTCTAATGGTATGACGATGTGCCTTCTGTAAAGTTCCGTAATCTTTCTTTGTCATTGCGTTTGCTTAGTTTTATTCCCTACAGGCATATTGCACAATTTATTTTATTCTGAAATGGTTTGAAATGTGTCAGGAAACACTACCTGGAGGAAAGGAGATTAGCAGAGCTGTTTATATTCCTGGCATATTGTAGTCGCCCCCAAATGTTACTGAACTATTGTCTCTCAGTTTTTACTTTAACATTCTTAATTGGTTAATAAGTCATCCAGAAAACATATCGAGGTTATGATAACCATATCCTACACTACAGAAGAATTTTAAGCATTGAAAATGTGTGTCATACCACCTACAGTAGATTGATACTCCAAGAGCTCTCATCACCTTTTCTTGATATATCAAATTTGAAACTTCGAAGTCTCCCTTGGTTAAAATATGATAGTCCAATGTACCTGATAACCATTTTAAGTATGAATCCTGGCCTTTACTTACCATGTTAATGTGTTTTGTTAGGAAAGCAAGCATTAAGGAGAAGTATTGTCAGTCACAATAGTTATAATTAGGAAAGAGTGTGGATTGTATAGGTGGAAGAAAAAGAATGTGGATTGTGTAGGAATTAGGAAGTTGCTGATTCATTTCTTATTCTTCAAACTGTAATAGTGCTTGACAACCATAACAGCAGAGAAAGATTAATGAAAAATACATAAGTATAATATATGTGTTCATACTCCATAAAATTATTTATTTCACTTGGCTAGAGAAACACTTAGAACGTCATTAAACCCCAGAGAATAATGGTTAATAATATAGTTCTTTATTACTGAAATAATTAGAAACAGGTCTTAGATAAGTGTTAGAAAAAAATCAATATAAATGGAACATTCTTTTATGAGGCAAAGAATAAATAAAACCACAGTGAAATGTTTTTGACATTAAGTCATTATGATTTATTAAAATGCATGTGTGTATGGCTCTTATATGCATATGAAAATAAAGTAATTAAATAGTTGGTAATTTTATTTCAAGTCAACACAGCTCCTCTCCCAAATAGTTAGCTTTAAATAACAAGGTATTTCTCTGTTACTGATTTATCTTTTCTTATCTGTAGTGCACATTTTCAATCTTTATGCCCTTTTTTGCATCCTGTGTTTAAGTTTAATATGTCATTTATATAATGATAATATAGTATATAGGATATATAATTATAGCATATAATTATTGTATATATTATTAATACAAAGTATTTCTCTTTATTACCATAGGGTTCACATGAAATAATGTTATAATAATTGTCATATTTATAATTATTTATAAATGTAACATGAGATATAGTTATATATCTCATGCAAACCTTATGGTAATAAAGAGAAATACTTCGTATGAACTGCAGTATGTCATTTAGATCACACTGATGTTGACTGCGAGGGGCTCTTCTTCCCACTTTTAATTTTGAGAAATTAACCAAGTGCCTCTTTCCTTTCTTTTTTCATAATGAAGTCATCTGTGATACTAAATCCTGATTCATTATGATATATCCTGACTTACTTTGTCTTGTTTTGTTTTGGTCAGGTTGCCCTGACAACAGCTTCGGATCCAAATGTAAAAATCCAGTGGGTGGATTTCAGGGGTGTATGAGACTCATTTCTATCGGTAACAAGGTGGTAGATCTGATTTCAGTTCAGCAGGGGTCCCTTGGAAACTTCAGTGACCTTCAGATAGACTCATGTGGAATCACAGACAGGTAAGGGCAATCTCATTTCTTTACCTTGACCTGTCTATTTTCAAACTTTTGGCAGCTCCAAAAAAATTATATTTAAAATGAATATGTTCTTAAACTTCTCTTTTCTGCCATCATCTGTTCCACGGGAAATGGATGACATTCACATTAGAGATAAGATGCTTTAAGAAAAGAAAAGAAGGGGCGCCTGGGTGGCTCAATGGGTTAAAGCCTCTGCCTTCTGCTCAGGTCATGATCTCAGGATCCTTGGATCAAGCCCTGCATTGGGCTCTCTGCTCTGCAGGGAGCCTGCTTCCTCCTCCCCCTCTGCATGCGTCTCTGCCTACTTGTGATCTGTCTCTCTCTCTCTCTGTCAAATAAATAATAAATAAAATCCTTAAAAAAAAATACACTTTTAGTTTTATGCTTCATATTTCCAGGGATAAAATTTAGATGGAAGATATGTGACCATGTTATTGATACGTACATATGCTATCAACTTACGAAAGGTAATGTTGATGCTGTTATAATTTTAGATGGGTGTAAATGTATCAAAAATATATCATTAAATGCAGTAAATTAGTACAGTCTAACCGTAGTATCGATCACCACGTACCAATAAGTCAGAGATGGATGGAGCCAGTTATCAAAGTGTCTTTTGCTTCTCTGACAGCTGAGTAATATTTTCAGAAGCATAGCAATTTAACGGGTTGCTATGCTCCTAATGTGTACCTTTAACAACCCATTACTGTCTTCTCTGCTGGGAAAATAAAAAGAGCCTCTCCTCTGGAAAAGTCTGGAGCTGTAGTATTGATCAAGGTGTAAGGATGACCCAGTGGTTTCTTTCAGAAGTCTAGTACATGACAATGCAAGATTTGGAAGTTAGTTGTAGAGGACAAGTGACATTTAAAATAATAATTGATAGTTAATAATTAGAAAAGTATTTTTAGGCATGGGCATATTAGCCAAGTAATCTTGCCAGTCATGCTTTAATATCAAGGGTGTTAATTTTAATTCGTGAGTTCAATGGAGTGTCATAGCCATTACAGATAAAAAAATTAAGCAATTTTGTGACAGCCTTAACCCCTACCCCGTAGTAGTGCTCAGTATATATTTTGAATGAATATAAATTCTGAGCTTTAAAAATAACTTTTTATTTGTATGGGACATTTTACCAATATAAACACACATCTATTATATGTAATATTATATATTATATATATTATATCTGATAGACCATTAGTCTATCAGTGTCTGGGGATCCTATTTTGAACACTAATAGATACTGTGTTGTGTGTAGAAAAAAGTAATTTTAATCTCATTTAGCAAAGGATTAGAAGGCCTTACTTTCCTTATTATGAATACACATTTGTTTATTTAACCCGATTTGTAGATAAAAATAATCTTTCTACAATGAAAGATGATATGTAAAGGAAGGATTTAGACCATAAACCTCAACTGGATCGATTTTGGGACTGAAGGACAATGACCTTCTTCAGAGTTACATCCACACCAGCTCTAGAACCTTAATCTCAGTTTGGGAAAGGGCATGTGGCAAGGCTCCCTGAGCCAGCTCTTTCAAGGCAGGGCTCTCTCCTCAGTGGCCAACAATCATTAGGTCCCCATGGGCAAGTTCAGTCATCCACACTATTAGGGATAGTCACGTTGACCATCTCAGACTGCCGACAGTTCTCTTGGTACAAGCTGATCCACACTTCTCCAATGGGGATTTCTCTGAAGCTGCGCCTTACACAAGGAATCTAGGGGAGATACACACTTATAAAATAGAGGATTGTGATACAGCACAGTTGGAGAATGTATAGTTTTAGTTCCACATTTGAAAAACAGAAATAGTAAGCAAATTACAGATAGATCTTGGTTATACATGATTTATTTATTTAAGAGAAACTTAGGACTAATGGTCACCCTAGTAACCCTAAAAATAATAGCAAAAATAAAAGTAATTTTGGCGTTTGTTTACCTTTTAAATTTCCAAAAGTATCTCTAAATGCATCCTCTTATATTCAGAAGAAAATATATATTCTTTATTTTGGTCTTACGTGCTATATATACCTGATGATGTAGCTTCCAAGCATTATTAAATAATGTCTTTTTAAAAATCTGTTTACCAGGGTTTATTCTAAGCACTTAACATGAATTAGTATTCAAGTTTGAACGACTCTGTGTAAGGATGATGTGAGTGTGCAAGGAGTCTGGGAATGCATGTGTGAATGACCCACAAGTGTGTGCATGTGTTGGGGTAGCATGGTTGTGTGTGTGTGCGTTTGTATGAGTTAGTGTGTGACAAGTTGTGAGAGGGTGTGTGTGAGGACTTGGGTGAGTATGTAAGGTGCTTTTAGATATGTGAGTGAGCTTGTGAGTGTCTACATGTGTGTGAGAGACTGTGTGCAAGGACTGGGTTCTAAAATGAATTTTATTTATTAATTTTTTAAACTTTAAAGATCTAATTGGCTTATTAAATGATTTATGAGTTGGGCAGCGTCCCATTTAGCAGATAGAGGGGCCCTCCCTGAAATGAATTTTAAATTAATTAATATGTACTTAAAGTAATCCTCACAAAAACTCATGGGCTTTGTTCCTAGTAGTATTTGTTTCTAACAAATATGAAAGCAGATGCACAGAGAGGGGAAGTTGGCCGAGAGGACATGGCTCAGAACAGAGCCCACACCAGATCTCAGTACCCCGGGGCTGGGAAGGTCCCATGGAAGTGTCTGCCTGCTGAGCTGCATAGCCCCCAGGGGACACGTTCACATTTATTGTGGTTACTATTAATCTATATATAATAAACATATAATTTAATGGTTTAATAAATTGCAAATAAAAACACAAGAACATTAAAAACATACTTAAAGGCGCCTGGGTGGCTCAGTGGGTTAAGGCCTCTGCCTTCGGCTCAGGTCATGATCCCAGCGTCCTGGGATCGATCCCCGCATCGGGCTCTCTGCTTGGTGGGGAGCCTGCTTCCTCCAATCTCTCTCTCTGCCTGCCTCTCTGCCTACTTGTGATTTCTGTCTGTCAAATAAATAAATATCTTTAAGAAACATACTTAAAAATCTGACAGGAACTGACAGTGTAGCTCTTTTTACTGTAACTTTTAGATCAAGCCTATTCATAAATGTGTACATATATTTACACAAATGCTCACACTCACACGGTCATTCGCACACACTCTGTACACACATAGATGAACAGCCATTGCACACAGCCTTCATGTGTATGTACACACTCGTGTGCTCACTCACACCCCAAAGCTCTTTACCACACACAAACCTTACACATACACTCTTTATACACACATTCTTGTCCCTCCTCACTCATTAATCCATACATATTCACACTCACACACATGCACATACTTACAAGATCATTCCCACACCCCTTACACACTCACATCTTCCTTATGGAGTCACCCACACACACTCATCTAGAAGCCCTCTGTCCTCTGTGGACATGCAGGGGGTGTGGCTCTATGTCAGAAATCTGGGTTGGGGGTAGTGGAGGGCTGAGGGCAGTCAATCCCTCGGTGGAGGTGAGGATAGAACCACCAAGGGAGCTGCTGTCCATATCCTGTGTCCCCATGTAAGTTATGAGCAATGAAAGTAATGATGGAAATGTCTACGGGAAAGTGTTGGAGGCTAGAGAGAATGGGTTGATGGGTTGTTTCACTTTGTCTTGGCATAACTAGTGAGGAGAAAAATGCAAATTGTTTAGACATTGAATGAAAATCAGTACTTGACTATACGATGTAATTTGCCATTGGTTACTAGTTGTCAAACAGAGCTAATATATGGTGAATGTATTTTGTTTTTAAGATTTATTTATTTATTTGACAGACAGAGATCACAAGTAGGCAGAGAGAGAGGAGCGGAGAGCCTGATGCGGGGCTTGATCCCAGGACCCTGGGACCATGACCCGAGCCAAAGGCAGAGGCTTTAACCCACTGAGCCGCCCAGGCGCCCCTATATGGTGAATTTAAATAACATCCACAATCTAGGCTTCACACCATAATTAAAAAATGTGAAAAGTCAAGTCTAACAAGAATCAAGGAAAATGAATTCAGTATCTTTGAGCAGCAGCAAATCAAATAGAAACAGCACGTTTATCAGACTAATTATTCATTCTTTGGGATCATAAGTATAGATGCATATATCTGCTCCTTTTTGAAAAATGGCTAAGGTCTATAAAGAATAGCCTGCTTTGTCCATTTTTTTTTTTCTGATCACCAACTAGGATTATTACTGTTTTAATCTCCCTCTTTCTTTGATTGTTACTGACTTGAAATGCTTCAAAAATTAAATACGTCCTGAAACATTCTTCAAATGGATTCCTATGAATCTATAAAAATGCTAAAATATATGTAAACTTAGTTGGCAATGAAAGATGCCCATTACTTATTTGTGAATCCTTAAAAAAAAGTTGTAAAATAACATACAATTATAGTTATAAAATATAACCTCACATGCAAATGAATGTATATAGGTTTATAGTGGTGATTTTTTTATATGGGGTTATAAACTATATTTCTTCCCTATTGTTTCCTGGATCATTTGATTTTTGTACAGTGGATATCTACTTTTTATAATCAGGAAAAATCAAACACATTACTTTCAGTTAAAATTGGAGAAATCCTATCAGTGAAACATGAAGTTTCCCATCCTTAGTTTTTTAATAACAGAGGTGGCAGAAACCCCAGTATGAATACGTTCTTGACAGGCTTGGCAGTTTATTTTTTTGTTCTGAGAAAAAAGAGAGCTTTCAGGCTTTGGTCTCAATATATCTTTTACTCTACATTCTAAAAGCATCAATAATCTGATCAGGGTTGTTCATGTTGATAGCAGAAGCTCCCAAGGTTTGTTGTCCACAGCATGCTGTGTATTTTAGTGATTTTCTTTTAGTGTTCCAAGCCCAAAATATAACTCACACTTTCATTTAAAAAGTAGTTTAGGTCCAAACAACTTATTTATGCCCTAAAATTTAGTAACCCTGTGAAACATATATATTTCTCTCTCTCTACGTTTATATATATACACACACACGCACATATATACCGACATATAATACATATAATATAATCCACATAATTGTAAAGGTCAGTATATATTATATATAGTATTTATGTAATTTGAAAATAGTTTAATTTTATCTTGAATTAAAACAGCTACTTCATAATTACATATTTACCTGTTGAGTACTGCACAACTTTTCAAAAGCTTGGAATCAGGTCAGACACTGCCACCCTCATTTTTATTCAACACTGATTTTATGCGGTACTGTTTTGTTTTGTTTTTTAAATCATCTCCTAAAAAATACAGCTTTTTAAAGATAGGGCATCATTAAAAGGAATGTATTGCGTTCTAATGTTGTAATTGAATTACCACGAATTACGAAGTTGTGCAGTCTCGGGCAGATACCGAGTATGCCTGTATTTCTCTTGAAAAGTTAAAATATCCTGGGAGTCCGTTTGAGTTCTGCTTACCACCCTGGAGCACCCTGACAGTGCTAGGAATTCATGTGTCTGTCCAGTGCACCTTCAACATTCCTGGAGGTCTTCACTCAAAAAGTGAATAAAGATGTCCTTCTTTTCTTCTCTCTTTATTTCTCCTTTTAAATATTCATGGAGGAAATCAATATGATTAAGTGTTGTTGTTTTATGTAAGCTATTGATATTTGTGACAACATATTGAATTAGTGTTTTGCCGCTTATGGAAAAGAAAGGACTCTGATATAGTAGGACATGTTGAAAATTAAGCGGTCACAACTACCTGGGAATTGGTTGAAATCTGATGAATTTATCGATCGACGGTTTTGTTCTGTGATTAAACCACTTAACGACAGACTGAATAACCATGAGTCATGTTAAATTTACCCTTTCTGTTAATTGTTGGCATTCTCCTCTCACTTGACCATGTATAAGTGATCAATACTTTATGATGGCTCAGAATGAAAAATAGTGATTGTATCTACAACTTTTCGTAGGTGTTTGCCCAACTATTGTGAACACAGTGGTGAATGTTCCCAGTCGTGGAGCACCTTTCACTGCAACTGTGCGAACACCGGCTACACGGGAGCTACCTGCCACAACTGTAAGCCGAACACACCTGCTGCTTCTTGCCTTTGTTCTGGTTTCTTTGTTCATTTCCCTTTCCATGGCTGGGTGCATCTATGTCCGCGTATTGGGACGTACAACCCCAAAGTTCAGCATCCATCTGCTTTCTAGTTTATTTGAAATCCACACCTCTTTTCCAGAAGTTGTCAAAGTAGCTCATAGAAATAGATAACCTAAAACAGGATAGGAAAGAGTAGGAGAGCTGGCAAAGGGGAAATATGTGCAGAAAACGAGGCAGCTAAGGATAAACGTAAACAATGCAGACTATGTCAGCCTTCAATTCCCTTGTGACCTCATGTATGAGGGTAATGAAATAAGGCTGGCAGATAATGATGTTAATCATTAAATAGTTCATTTTATTGAGTGTTTTATAAATGCCAGCCAGTGATCTAGTGTTTTATATGTCCCACCTTCGTGAAGTAACGGAGAGAGATCAGTCCCCTTGCCCCAGTCTCCTTAAATAGTTGAGGCATAGTGAGGATGTAAGTACTTGCAATTATGCTCCAGAGCCTGGGATCACAAAAAACATTCTTCCTACATTATAAACCCAGGGTCATGGAATCGAGCCCCGCATTGGGCGCTCTGCTCAGCAGGGAGTCTGCTTCCTCCTCTCTCTCTACCTGCCTCTCTGTCTACTTGTGATTTCTCTCTGTCAAATAAATAAATCTTTAAAAAAAAAAATTTTGTATGAATATCTGAAATTTCTATAACACTGAGCAAATTAGTTGTATTGCCTAAAAAGTCATTAATATAATTTTTAAAAATTTGGACTAGATCAAGGAAAGACATTCAGGGTGTAACTTATTTCTCATTTCATAAAATAAAAAGCTTGATGGAAATTATCAGTGCATTTGGCAAAGTGCTTCAATGAGACATGCGCATCATATACAGTTGTTAATATCAAACCTTGTACATGGAAAATGTATAATTATATAATCAAAAACATCCAATTATGGACCAAAACACATTGAGACCACTTGAGGGCATATTTCATATAAATATTTTTTCTGCTTCCAATTTTAATTATATTAAATTCTCATTACAGGGCATTAGAGAAAGTTCCTTTCATAAATGACTTTTAAAATTATTGATGAGCTTTGTCAGTCATAATTTTTTAAAAGATTTTATCTATATATAATTTTATATGAGAAAGAGTAGTTACATTATTTAAAATTTTTCTATTACATAATTATTGGATAAAAGCAGATTATTTAAGGAGATTATACTGTTGTGTTTCAGATGTGAGATTATTATAGGGGGTCACTAAAATTAGAAATTCCAAAGTGGATGTCAAAAGACCCATTAGGATGGAAGTCCAAAATGGATGTTACATTATATTTAGAACCCTTTTGACATTTAAGACACATACTTTCTCTTTTGTTGTTTTACCTAATGTAAAAATCAATTTCTATTTTGACTAGTTAATCTCCTGTTCTGTTACAAAAAGAAATGCCACAGAATTCTACCTCATTCTGCCTTTTTCTGTGTAACCTTTCATCCATATTAATTTTTTAAAAAAAAAGAATGAGTTTTGTTTTAAAATACGTTTTACTTTTTTCCTGGTCAGTAATATACGTACTAATTTCAAAACTTACTGTATTTTGTGTCCAAATTAAAATTTAAGAGATTCATTTTATGCTATTCCATTTATGAAGATCCATTTTTTTTTTCCTTACAGCTATCTATGAGCAGTCATGTGAAGCCTATAAGCACAGAGGAAATACTTCAGGGTTTTACTATATAGATTCAGATGGAAGCGGTCCCCTGGAGCCCTTTCTTCTATATTGCAATATGACTGGTGAGTTAATCAACTTTCATTTAATAGTTAAATTTGCATGAATGCTTTAAACACACAAATTTAAAATGAAACTAGTAGAAAGTTGACCTACTTTTCAACTTGATTAAAATATATATTGTTCAGTGGTAGAATTTAACAAAAACTTTTTAAAAATAGTTTAATGGTAATGATTTAGAAATGTTTCATTATTTTCAATGAATCTCATATCTGTGTAGAACATCTCATAATATATGTATCTTATTAAGCCTCTAAACAAAAAGGACAGACCTTATTTCTTTTAGTAGACTGATACATATGAAAGCTTTGAAAAATATTTACTTTTTAAATGTAGGTACACATGACTTGTGTTCTTGAATTCTTTACTTATCTAAATTTAAATAGAAGTTAATAGTTGTGGAAAATGTGTTCGGTTAAATTCAACATCCATTCATGATAAAAGAGAAGATGAAAACTCAATAAATTACAAATAGAAGGAAATTTCCTTACTTAGTTAAAGAGTACTAACAAAAAGTTTATAGCACCTATCACACTTTATGGTGAAATAGTGAAAGCTTTACCCTTGTTACGAGTATTAAAACAAGGATGTCTGCTGTTATCACTGTTCACCATTATATTGGCAGTCCTTGCCAGTGCAATAAAACAAGAGAAAGAAAGGGAAGATGTAAGTACTGGAAGGGTAGAACTAAGATTATCATTACTTGCGTATGACCAAGTTACCTATTGATTCTTGTTCTTAGTCTATGACTAGGTTATATATTAGTGGGTGTGTATATGTGTGTGTGTGTGTATCTCCATATACATATACCAATGCTCTGCATTGGGTTCTGCACTGGCTCATGGTAAACTATTAACATTTAGGATGATTACTGGATATCAAATTCATATAAAAATTAACTTCACTTCATTTCTGCATACTAGCAGTAAACAAAATGAAGTTTTAGAAGATTTTATTTTCAATCACATAAAAAAATCTCAAATACATGGTAATAAATCTAACGAAAGATATGCATGACTTCTACATAGAAAAGCATAAAATGCTCGAGATAAATTAAAATTCTAAATAAATGAGGAAATATAAAAATCCTATTGATTAGAAAACTCAGTACGGTGTAAATATTAATTCTTCCCATGTAGGTATTGATTTAGTACAAGTCTTAATTAAAATTCCAGTGAGCTGTTTATTTGTTGGTTGATGTAACTGTTTTGGTGAAAACCGGCAAGGAAGTTCTAAAATTTATCAGCAAATTTGAAGGGACAGGAAGAACCAAATCAGTCTTGGAGAATAAAGTTGAAGGACTCAACTCTAATAGCTATAAAGACATTATACTGACAGGCTAAGTGAAACTGTGTGTGATTGGCATAAGGAGAAATAAGTACATCTATGGAACACAATAGAGAGTCTATAAACAGATTTTCCTCATGTATGGATAGTTGACTTACTGCAAAGTTTGCATTGATTTATAGTGAAGGGAAGGTGGTCTTTCAACCAGTGGTGCTGGTAGGGGCACGGGAAGGGTTGGTTGTATATTAATGTCCTCAAAAAAGAATCTTGATCCCTTTGTCACCAAATCCAAAACAATGGATTCTAGATGAATTGTGCTCTCTAGTATAGTAGAACTAGCAACAAATGCCCATTTCAATTCACATTTAATTAAAACTAATTAATAAAACTAAATGAATAGAAACACATTTTAAAAATTAAAACTTAAATTAATAAAAATAAGATTAAATTAAATGCCCTTCCCCTTTTTTTCAATCTTACTGGTCACACTTTCATTGCTCGGCAGCAACCTATTCTATCACTGCAGAAAGTTTACACTGAATAGCACTGCGTCAGGAAGTCACAGTTTTCTGGAGCAAAACACACAGAAAAAGGAAACACTAAATTGAAGTAGGAGGTGTTTCAGAGGAGGATTCACTGCTTAAGATCAGGCAGTGAATATCTGGGGAGAGAATGTTCCAGGCAAAGGAAATAGCAAGTACTAAGTCCTGAGAGCAGAGCTCTTGCCAGGTGCATTCAGAAAACAGCAACAAATCTAGTGTGGTTGGAGTATGGCAAGTAGGAGAACAAGAGTCAAGGCAGGGCCAGGAGGCGAAGTCTCATTACTCTGAACGAGATGAGAAGACACCAGGGAGTTTTAAGCCATGATGGATGCCATCTGATTGCATTTGATGGGATCATGATGGCGCCTATGTCAGGAAGTGCCCATCTAGGAACAGAGGTACACACACAAACACTCATACACCTCCCTTATATGCATGGATATATGTATAAGGTATAGATCTATATGTATGCATATATAACGTATGTCCATCTGTATGTCTGTAGCAGGAGTAGAGAGACCTGCTTGGAGACCAGTTCAAGTAGTGCAAGAGTCCATGCAAGATGATGGTAACAACTTGCACTGGATTATAGCAGTGTGTTTGGGGGAGGGGGATTCGACCTTCTCATTCAATACATGTCAGGTGTGAGAAAACAAAAGAAAATAAAAATAACACCACATTTTGACTTGGGCCACCAGAGTAATTGGGTCGCCATTATTTAAGATGTGGTCATTAAAAGGGTTGAACAGGGAGCACCTGGGTGGCTCAGTTGGTTAGGCGTCCAACTCTTGGTTTCAGCTCAGGGTTCGGGTCATGATCTCAGCGTTGCGAGAATGAGCTCTGCATTGGGTTCTGCACTGGCTCAGCACCAGGTTTGAAGCCTACTTAAGATGCTTTCTCTCCCTCTACCCCTCCCTAAAAAAGAAAGAGAAGAAAGGTAAAGAAAAAAAAAAGTTTGAGGGGAAAGATCAGCAGCTCCGTTTTACACAGCAAATGAGCAAAGCAGGGAGGTTGGGTAAAGCAGGCTAAAGAATCATTAGGGAGCGATGAAGGACTAAAACCCCCTTTTCTCCCAGCCTTTCTATGGAATATCTATGGAATAATTCCAAAATGTATAGGCCATGTGAACTTACGTTATCTACATGATAAAGCAGTTATCACTTTCATTTTATTGAATGAATTATTCCATTTTTATTAAATCAACATTTACCTCGTCATATTACTTTATCAGTTATGTGCCTTATTTCAGTCAGTGAAGTCTCATGCTGACTCTGTGATAATTCTGAGAGACATGGAGGAAATGTGTATATCCACACAGAGAGAAGTGACAGGTGTTTCAGCAAAATTTTCGGAAAGCATTGATGCAAAAGAGGACATTCACAACATTTAAAGCCATTTGAAAAGTAAGCCATTGAAGGCAGAGACACAGATAATCCAGTTAGGAGACAGCTCAGTGTCTTCAGAGACCCCATTTACATTAAAGTGAAATACATATACACTAAATGTAATACATTTACTGAATACTGAAATACATTTTCACTAAAGTGACAATCCCAGAATGTAGCAATCCAGTGAAAAATAATGTTACAGCTTGAAACGTTTCCTATTGATCTGGTTTTGCAAATGAGCAAAGCAGGGAGGTTGGGTAAAGCAGGCTAAAGAATCATTAGGGAGCGATGAAGGACTAAAACCCCCTTTTCTCCCAGCCTGAACATTTTTCCACTAGAAAAGGCTGTGTTCTATCAGTGTCTCATTGCTTGTAGCCAATAACATATTTTCTAGTTATATAAATCAAGTGTAATAATTACAAAAAGAAGACAAAATGCTGAATCAGTTACTTGCAGCTGTGTAACTTCAAAAAAATCCCGTTATGAGTCTAGAATTAGTGTCAAGCAAATGATTCCACGTGGATTTAAACACCTTGAAGCGTTACCAGCTAAAAACTACAAAGGAAACTTCTTTTGAATGGATAATTTCCCAAACTCTGTTAAAGACGGAAAATTCTAAGTACGGTATTGTAAATATAATTTAAAAAATAAGTAGTCAGGATAACGTGAATCCCAGTGGCTCTCCCTGCAGAAATGTACAAGGCTTTTTTCTTCTACCCGAAATCCACTGCTTTTTCTATACAATGTAATGGTTTTATGTTCAAGATATTTCTCATTTCACACATCGCCTTGTCAGGACAGTTGTTTCGGTGGGGAGAGAATGATGAGTGCTGAAGGTCTCAGACTTTGGTGAAGATTCTGATTCCCTGGTTTAAACTCCCTCTGGCCAAGATGTCAAGGGACCATCAAGATGCCTGGGTTGAGTTTTGCTGACTCAGTAAATTGGAGGACCAAGGCCGGGTTTCTGCCCTCTGAACAAGCTCTCCGTGCGCTTCTGAGACAGGAGCTCCTGAGACCATTCCCTGGGAAGGCTGGAGAGTATGAGATTTATAACAGCAGAATTCTTTTTACTTTAGGGATTCCAACAATAAGGCCTCCTTGTTAGCTCTGAGAGTTAATAACTAACCATCATTATTCTGATGCAGCCTTGTTTATACCAAGCTTTGCTCCAGAATGCTGGCTGTTCTTCCTTTCATCTCCCAGGGTTTCCTGCACACAGCACTTCCTCCCTGACCTCACAGCTTTTAATCACATCTATCACCACCACCCCCACCCACCCCCCACCCCGTTAATCCCGAAGGAACACAAGGTCTGCAACTGTGTCCTTAAACAGCACGTTTTTTCTTTACCCTGTTATCATGCTCAAAAACAGCAGCCGGCAGAAGATAAATCAAGTTCTTAATTACTCAGGTGCTTTACATACAATCTATATACTAGAAATCTCTTCAGGGAGACACGCTGGTAGACCCAAACTGCCTTTCAGTTTTTGAGTGTATTTATTAAATTTCATAGATTTTCCTGCCCGTCGCAGCTGTCTTTCCTGACTCATGTCTCTGTGTCTCCTTTACTGCAACAACCATCTCTCTCAGCATTTGGGTCAAGGACAGTTTTCAAAAAAATAAATGAATGAATAAAATCTCACACAGATATAAAAATAAAAACTAAAAAACCACATTTTAAAGGTTTCGTCTCATACTTTATTAATGAGGAAACTGGTGAGATGTCACAATCAGTTCAAAGGAGAATCGAAGAAACAGACATATGTGTACATCAGTGATACTGAAATTAATGTGCAAATGGAGGCGGGACTGGCTGCTTCAGCAGCGGGTGTGGAGGAGGGGAGCCCCTTGAACCTCTGCCAGGTGCAATTTGCTGGTGTGTGGACGATCGTTTGTTGTTATGAGGAAACAATGCCTTGCTTGCTAAGCAAATAAGTAAATGAGGCAAATAAATTAATAAAAAAAAATTAAGTAAATCTGGAAGCCTGTGTTAAAGGAACATTGCATATAGCTATGTCTTG
The DNA here is from genome assembly GCF_022355385.1 of Mustela nigripes. Classification (NCBI taxonomy): domain Eukaryota; kingdom Metazoa; phylum Chordata; class Mammalia; order Carnivora; family Mustelidae; genus Mustela; species Mustela nigripes. Next base: position 49,135,550 of record NC_081573.1, read on the forward strand.
GAAGTTAGAGATAGTGACTTTCTCTGCAGAGATTAGAAGGTTGAAGGTTTATCTCCCCCAGATGTATTTGCCTACATGCTAAAAGTGACCAAAAAAAAAACAAAAGCAAGACAAAAAAACCTATGGACTGGTGCCTCTCCTCAGAGATCTGTTGCATTCCAGAGCCACAATTCCTCTCTTCCTCTGTGAAGGGGAGTCAAAGATGTGCCAGCCATCCCCTCTAACATCCAAGTCTCACAATTTGAGGGTTACTTCTCTTTCTCTCTCTTTCAAAATTTTATTTATTTGAGAGAGAGAGAGAGAGAGAAAGCACATACACACATAAGCAGGGGGGAGGGGCAGAAAGAGAGAGAGAAACAGACTTCCTGTTGAGCAGGGACCCCTCCCCCCAACATGGGGGGCTTGATCCCAGGACCCCCGACAAGATCATGACCTGAGCTGAAGTCAGACACCCAACAGACTGAGCCACCCAGGCGCACCAGGGGTTTCCTCCAGCATGCCCAGGTGCATCTGGCACGCCTCTATCGGCCCCTGGGAAACTGGGCAGTGGAGAACAAATGGTGCTAGCATTTTCTGTGAGCAGGTGGTCCCCGATCCAGGGACTCTGTGTCTGCTAGTGTAGCTCTCCAGCACCCGTCTACAGCTAGATCTGTCTGGATAGATATACATACATGGATATAATTCATATAGGAGGCACGAGAACTGGTTAACTTGCAAGTAGGATAACGTCTCATACCTTCGTAATTTCAGACTTATTAATATGCGGAACTATCCGTTTACAATTTACGAAGTTCTAAAACAGCTAAAAGGCACTGAAAGTCTCACGGCACCATAGAGCCAGTACTCTAGTCTGGATGACACAGTGCATTCACTCCTTTATTCCCACATTTCTTTAATGTCTTCTGCATGTTGTGCCAAGCCCCTGTGCTGTGTGCTACAGATACTACTATGATAGCAAGTCAGAAACTATCACTCTTCTCCTAGAGCCTACAGACAAGGGGAGAAGACCCAAAGAATAAATCACAAAATGCTGAATTACAAATTGTGAGAAAGTCTGTGTCCTTTACAGTTATAATTTCTGAATATCAGGTAATGCAATCATGTCTGAAAACGCAGTAAAGAGGCCCCGGGGTCATAATTGTGAGAAATTCCCCTGTTAGCAAAGCAGATGAGATTTGGAGCATGGCTGCTGGGGGCTCATTTCTGGTGTTCCTAACCTATGGTGATGATTCTCTTGCCTCTGCTTTGCCCTGGAAATCTAGAGATCTCATAAGTGCAGCATCTGTTTAACCTTCTGTTTTGTAGCACTTTTTATTAGAAAATGAAAACACAGAGACTACCATAATACTGAAATTTTAGGATGTCAAAAAGAGAAATATTTCCATGTGGTGTCCTTTAAAGGTTGTACGGTGCCTCGGCCTTGGGTTAAATTTACAGCACCTTTAAAGACCTTTGGAACCAAGTGTTAATTGTGACTTAGTGGGTGCTGAATGCTAGGGAAGGCCTGCTCAGTGTAATGCAAAAGACAGAGACAAAGGCCTCAGGCAGGTAGGTGTGTTGTCCTGCTCCTTTGGCAGCCAATCAGAGTCTAACTTCCTCACACAGGCCATTGATTTACCACAAGGAAAGAAGAATATTCATTGAACAAAAATAACCAGAGTCTAGTGGAGGTTAGACTAACAGATTTGCCTGGTTAATAATCCAAACTTCTAATAGCCAGGGTCGAGTTGGCTAAAATCAGAGAATTTCAGACCTACCCTTTGTCTCCTGTGCTCTGCCACTTTATTTTCTAAAATTTGGGGACAGAGTCTCAGATTTTACCTGACTTTTTGTAAGCTCACATTCCACACTGTATCTGCAACTCAAATATCCTGATGGTCTCTATACCATATCACTGTCTGGCCATCCATACCTAATACCATTAGCTTATGTATCATGTCCTCTTGAAGGAAATTAATTTGCTGATAAAGCTCTACAGTGAGCTGAAATGCAAGGCAGCAATAGAAGTAACAGCATTTGTTTCCAAGAAAAATAATGATGTGCACAGGGAAGGCAATAAGGCTGTCAAAGTTGTCTCCTGTCTTCTTTAGCAGACCTCTCTATTCAGAGTTCTGGTGACCTGGAGAGGGCTGGGAGTGGAATTTCTTACCTTGTTCCGATTGTCGATCCGTGTGAATGTGTTTGCTAAAGAGAGGGGAGGAAATTCTCCCTACCGTTTTCCTCCAATTTGGAATAGTCCTCTGCAATGCAGAAGAGTTATGTGACTGAACAGCTTATATATAGCAGGGTTTGGACAACTTCCAGTCTGTTTCTTACCTATTAAATCAGAGGCCTTTTGATTAATCTGTTCATGTGCCTGCATCTATCACAATAAATATAATGTGAAGTCAATTCCTGGAGAAGTTGAAGGCTAGATACAATATGCCTATCTTCTGCTACAAACACTGTAGGATTTTTATTTCATTTAATAATTTTAGTAATCCTTATGGTGGTTGATGTTCAGGTGTCAATGGCGATTACGCTAGTAAGTACTCAGAGGTACTTTATTTTGTGAGTTAGTTGAGTTGCTGCTGCTGCGTCAGATGGGTTCAGCCCAAAGGAGTAACTTCCTGTGGGCCGCATCATGGTGCACATCACACAAGACCAAAATGAATATTTAAAATTCAATTTAAAAAGAAATTGATGTGCACTCATAATTAAATGTTGTCTGAAGAGAGATAGACATATAGGCCATAAAAAGTGACTTCCTTTTGCTGGTAACAGGAATGATTTTTAAGAGCAGAAAAGTCATTGCTTACATTGTGTAGTTTAAAATATTTTAGAAATTCAAAGATACACTTTATTTTTTAAATTGTAACATCCCTGAATTTGGGGTGTGTCAGTAATCAACAATGCTTTAGAAATATGATAGGCAACTATTTTTTTTTCTAAAATAAAATAAAAACATATCTTTAAAAAGTAGAATATTAGATTCAATGAAATGAAATGTCTCACAAATTTTAATAATTCGTTTCCTTAATATTTTTCACCATAAACATTTTCTGGTTAAATTAGCAACAAAGAGTAAAATAAAATCACTGCAAATGCATGGCAGTTGTATAAACTTCAGGGAAAAAGATCACTTCAGATAATTTAAAAATTTTAAGAATCCATCTGTGTTGATTCTACCTCTGAGAGAGGTTTGATGACTAGAAAAATCTGACTCAGATAAAAGGTGATTTTGATTTTCTTTATTTATTTTAACTTTTGCAGACTAGTGATGGTCTCCTCTCTTTCTTCCCCATTTCTGCATACAAGAAACTGCATGGACGGTCATACAGCACAATGGCTCTGACTTAACAAGAGTCAGAAACACTAACCCAGAGAACCCATACGCTGGGTTTTTCGAGTATGTGGCCAGCATGGAGCAGCTCCAGGCCACAATTAACCTCGCGGAGCACTGTGAACAGGAGCTTACCTACTACTGTAAGAAGTCACGACTTGTCAATAAACAAGGTAAGGAAACTGAGGCATCTGTCCTGCCGCAGGCATTGCACCATGAACTTGACTTCAACAGTTCCTGTGGATTTTAATGATGCCAAGGCGGTGGCATTTGGCCGCTGAGAGTGTCTGCCCCCGTCCACTTAGCAAACGTGTCACAGTCTGGAAACCACAGCAATGCTTTGGCCTGAAGAAAAGAACAAGGTCAATTTACGCTGAGCTTTGTTCAAAGTCTTGATTGCCTTCAGAGTCTCTTCGTGGCCTTCATCACGTAATGCTTCATTCGGGCGAATGAATGAACGAAAAGGGCTTCATCTGGATCCTGGATGGATGCTCAGTGTTCGTCCCTTATAAAGGGCAAGTGACATCTATGGTTTGTTCTGTCATGCAAAAGAACTAATGAAAATATGACTTGCTTTTCTGAAAGTGGCTATTCTGTGGGACTCTTTTTCAGGGATTGTTGGCAGTTAGCCTCTGGGTAAAACTGGAAATTAGAATAGGCTGCTGGAAACAGTTTATTCAGCAATTTAAGTAGGAATTTGAAAACCTCTTTTTAACTCTTTCTTTTATTCTGCTTTTAGTAGCACCTAAATTCTGTTTTTGGTCTTGTTTCTGCTTTAGAACATCTCATCATGTGACAATATCTTGGTCCCCCGGTTCTGCCTTAGTGTTGGCCTTTCTGATGCTCTTGAATTACTGCAGGAGCTTTCCAGCTGGTCTCCCGAGGGCCTCTCTCCATACCTTCTCACCATCCAGCATGCATTCCAAAATATTTGTCTTTATGATGGGAATTAACCTCTAAGAAATACTGCTTCATCATGACACACTTTTCTACTTAGGAAGCCTGGTGCCTTCCTCTTCACTGTCTGTCCTTAAAACAGACTCTACTCTCTGGATACCACAAGTGCATATTCTAGACCCACACCCTGGTTATGCCAGTTTCATGCCACTCCCCGACACACTGTTTTCTAGCATCAAAATCGAGGTATATTTTTCTTTAGAAATTAGAGAAGGTTCTAAGACATCAGCACAATAAAGCCGCTTAGTGAATGTTTACCCCTATTTGTAATCTTAAGAGAGATCCATAGCATGACAAGAATTTTAAAAGACATGCATTTCTTATGTGACTATCCTATGTCATGTGGGTTGACATTTCAACCTGTTGTTTCTAGTTAAGCACCTCTTCTACTTTCTCTCCACCCAGAGTACAACCAGATTATTCTCTCCATTTTGCCTTCCTTCACACCTCCTTCTCCTGCTTTTCCTCCTCCTCCTCCTATTTCAGAAGGTTCTCATTTGTACTTTCACCTCCACCAACCCTTCCCATCTTGCCAGTCTTCCCTCAAATCTTATCCCCCTGAAACCTCAATCCCATTTGTGAATGACCATCAGAGAGTTGTAGTGAGAAGAGCATAAGATTTAAAGCAGGAAGAGCTAGAGGTTCAAATTCCAGGGCTCTCATTGATTAAGTAGAGAGTTTGGATAGATTAGTCTTTATCAGCCTTTGCTTGCTCTTCTATGGCACAGGGCCAGTCATGAGGTGTGGCAGTGATTGGGTGGTACGACATGACACATCAAATTGCCTGAAGTGAGCTTCTCTCTTCCTGGCTCTCTGGGGCATCATGGTTATAGTTAACGTAACAGTTTTCATATACAACTGATGGTTCAGTTGTTCATTGTTGCTAAATATTGATCTTGGAATCTAAAACATAGATAAACAAATATGTAAGTGTATTCTCAGAGAATGAGAATCTTAATCATAGAAGGATTGCAAAAATGAATGGGATGCAAAAAATGAATGGAATTGCTTAAGTAGAAAAGAAAGACCAAAGGGAAGACAAACATCAGAGTCACAGATGAACCAAACTCTGGAAGAACCAGAAAACAAAACCCCCGCAGGGTTAGTAAGCAAGCCCACACAAAGGACAATATAGAGCATGAAGGAACGCCTACCTTCATGGCCATTGGTGCCCATGTATCTTTTACTAAGACTCCCACATGTTTCAGCCAGGCTTGAGAGCCACTAGTAACGAAAATAACTTCTAGAAAAGGCCATTGAACAAGGGATGATGGTAATTGTTAAATACACAGATTTTCTTCAAGTCCATCACCCTAGAATTCATGTAGAATGATCCTGAGTTGGAAAAGAGAGAACAATTTGGAATTTGAGTTCACAATGAAGAATAGGAAGGAAGTGTCAGACAAGTTAAATTTACAGTTTCAGATCTTGAAGATACCGAAGTTTTAAGTAATAGTGGTGCCATTATTGTGAATGAATAAGGTGGGGTGTGTCTGTAAATACATTTTCAGCAGCCTGTGGAGCTGTGACTCAGCACATTGAAAAGATGGCCAATGTGGATACTCAAGTCCTTTGGGATTTTAACTACAGGAAGTGGGATGTCTGACCATGATCACCGATTGTTTATAATTTTAATTTTTTAAAAGATTTTATTTATTTATTTATTTGAGAGAGTGAGTATGCATCCATAAGCAGGGGCAGCAGGAGGCCGAGGGAGAGGGAGAAGCAGACTCCCCACTGAGCAGGAAGCCCTATTGAGTCTCTATCCCAGGACCCTGGGATCATGACCTGAACTGAAGGCAGTGGCTTAACTGACTGAGCCACCCAGGTGCCCCTTATACTTTTAATTTTTAACTTAAATAATTTCTCATGATTTTCTTCATCCTTTCTTATATTTATTTAAATTGTTTAGGATGCTTCAAACAGTCTTAAAGGGAACCAAATGTACTTGGTACCTTTAAAACATTCAGTGGTTTTTGTTTTATAGGGAAGATTGGAAATTTAGAGTGACAGTATTGTTGAATATTTAGGAATACTTTATTTTCTTTTTAATCTACGAACACGTAATGTTTTAAGCAGTATATTGAAAAAATTAAATGTTTCAAGATGGTTTCACCTTCTGTTGGTGACTTAATCTTGCTATTAAAAAAAAAGATGAATCATCTTGATTTTAATGTCTTTATCCATACAAAAACTTCCAATTAACTTGAGTTTTTTGGCATGATATGTGCTGGTATGTATAGTAACACTGAGAGAAAGGTTGTTGGCATTAGTAGAGGTTCGATCTAATAGTAAGTTGTTATAAGCATTGGCATTCTTAGGTAAGTCCCATATTTTCAGTAGGGCTTATGGCAATAACTTAAAAGTTTTGAAGATCAACAGAAAAATGATCTAACACCTTTGAGGAGCTGACTGATTTGATGTCACATTCTTCTCATGCTCTGATTCTCAAATGACTATGATTTTTCCTCTCTACCTATTGTTTTTTCCAAAGACAGATGGCCTGCATTCCTCACCTGAATGTTCTGTCTGTTCTTTGCTCTAGTTCTTTGGCATCATGTTTAGTCGTAACTCTGAGAAGGAGCTGGAAGCTGAACATTCATCATAGAAAGAAATGCATTTGGCTAAGGGAAATTTTGTTTTTGAGTGTAGTGTTTGCTTCAGGCATAAAGATCTTTCAGTGTTATTTCTGTAGTCTCCAAATAAATAGCCAGGCCTTTAAATGGGAGGAAAAAAATACACATTTCCAAATAGATCTTAAATCATAATAAGGGAGTACCATATCATGCCTAATGTTTAATAAACAGCTAATATGTTTTTAGCCAATAAATATATTGAGATCAATCCCTGACTTTCCGTAACATTTCATAATGTTTTAATGGGCATTTCATGATCTCAAGTCAAGTTTGTTCCTGATATGTTAGTTACTGTGGTTTATATTTTGAGGTCTCCTTGTTTCAAAAATTATTTTTAAAGAAATTACATATGTGAACTGCTCTCAAAACATTTTTAAGTACCATGCCTGAACTAAATAGGAACTGCTGATTTCTTTCCTACTTAAGGAAAAATACATTGACCATTTAAGCTTAAATAATAAAATACTCCTTTAAAAGCTTTCTTAAGGCAATGCCATCAATAGCCATGTTTGGAATATCACTGCATCAGATCAGTCTTTCTTTGCCTCCTCTTACTCTTTTGAATGATTTGGGGAGGAGGGGTATGGCCTGGCTGGAAGGCTCTGGGGTATAGAGAAGCTGTCACATTTCTCACATTTGTCTTTCAGACGGAAGCCCTCTGAGTTGGTGGGTTGGAAGAACCAATGAAACGCAAACGTACTGGGGAGGTTCTTTGCCTGAGCCTCAGAAATGTACTTGTGGATTAGAAGGGAACTGCATTGATTCTCAGTATTACTGCAACTGTGATGCTGACCGGAATGAATGGTGATTTCCATATGATTTCCTTATGCAAAATAAAGTTTATTTTTAAAAATGACTTGCTCAGACCATTTAGTGTAGTGAGGCAGATACTGAACAAATGAGCACAGTGAAGAAATTAGATAAAGGTGTATTTTGGTGAAATCTGTTACAATTAATCTGAATCCTAAATGTTAAGACCAATAGTTTTTTATTTAAACTTTTTTGTAATTTTGCATTTTATTTTTGTAATAGAATGAAAGGGAGACATCATTTTTATATTTTTTCTTCATTGTAAGTGAATTATCATTTTCTTTAAAATTAAGTGTAATTGAGAATTCTGTTATTCTCAAAATATGTTTCCAGGCATTAATAATAAAAGCACATTTCTTCAGTAATCTGCCTATAAAACCTTTAAACAGGTAAACTTAGAATTTCTCACAGTTATTTGAACATGTAGCTCTTTAATTTTTTTAAGGATATTTATAAAAACACCTACTTGAAGAAAGTGGGGAATAACCAAATGTTGTGGGGGCTGGACCCTAGAAGGAATAAATCTGAGTGGATGAGATCGATGTCTACCTGCCTTTCCCCATGAGGGTGCTGACTAGACCACATGCCATGACGTGGTTAGGACTCTAAGGAAATACTAGATCTTTTTGGCTTGAAGTATCCAAAGATAGAGTTTGGGGCTGCCAAAATGACTAAATATTGGGAAGGAAGTAGAAATCTCAGAAAGAGAAAGCTACCTGGGGGGAGTTCACTCTACCAGTTCCACTCAGATCCCTGGCTGCTCTGTGCATGTGAAACGTACTGGGGAGGTTCTTTGCCTGTCCTCAGAAATGTACTTGTGGAGTGGAAGGGAACTGCATTGATTCTCAGTATTACTGCAACTGTGATGCCGACTGGAATCAATGGTTTCCGTATGATTTCCTTTGCACATGCACAGGGAAGGTTTCTAGAAATCACTCAGACAGCTACAGCTGGAAAAGTGAACAAGCTTTAGAGACAAGCTTTCTGTGACTACTACCAGAAGAGAGACAGAATTGGAGTTTAACTCTCATGAATTGAGACAGGCTTGTAAACCCTTTCGCTTTCCAGAGAAATGACAGAAGGTTTGTGTCTTCACAGAAAAGACTGTGTAACAAAACAGTATGAACACTAAGAACACAACTGATGCCGGCCCACCTAAGATGGTATAAAACCAGACCTCCACAGTTTATTGTGGTCAGACTGTTCTTTACCTGTCTGGGGGGTAGGGGAAGATTTAGAAAATGGTAACAGAATCCAAAGTCTCTATAGTGTATCACCTGTAATATTCAGAATATTAGAACAATTGTTACATATTCCAAAAAAGGGTAAATTTAATCCAAAGTCAAGAAGAATAATAGTAGTTATTAGAAATAGACCCTGGAACACTGATGTTTGATAAGTAGGCAAAAACTTAAAAGCAACTATTATAAACATGCCTGAAGACTTAAAGGTAAAAATAACCACAACAAGTGAAGAGAGGACATACCAAGTAGATAAATGAGGACTGTATTCATAAAGCAAATAAATTTTGGAATAGGAAAGTACAACATCTGAAAAGAAAACTTCACTGGATGGATTTGAATATAAGATCTAGCAGAAGAAATCTTCAATGAACCTGAAGACAACTTAATTGAAATCATTTAATCTGAAGAACATGGCAGGTAGGGTTGGGGGAAGTTTGGAACAAAAACTAACAGAACCTTTGTGGATTTTGAGAAAATATCAGTGATTTAATAGGCAAGAAATCAGAGTCCCTGAAGGATAAGAAATAAAATAAGGCAAAAACTATGCAGAAATGATGGCTGGAAATTTCTCAAATTTGTTTAATAAACGTCTGTGGTAGCAGTTTTCTGAGATGGCCCTCCATGATCCACACAGCCTATCATTCACACCACTGTGTGATTTCCTCCCTGTGAGTGTCACCTGGACCTTGCGACTTGCTTCAAATAATTAAAATATGATAAAAGGGATGAGAATCACTTCTGAGATTAGGTTACAAAAGACTGTGACCTCTGATTTCCTTGCAACGCTTTCCCTGACTCTTGTTTTGATAAAGCAATCTGCCGTGTTGTGTCCTGGGGAGAGGCCAGGTGGCAAGGAGTGGAGGGTGACCTTCAACCAATAGTCAGTGAAGAGCCAAGGCCCTCAGTCCATCCATTGGCAAGGAACAGACTACTGCCAACAACCAACCACTGGAGCAAGCTTGGAAGCAGGTCCTTCCCCTGTCAAGATGATGGCAGTTGTCACCAACACTTTGGTTATAGCCTGGGAAGGGCTCTGAGCCAGAGTATCCTGTTAAGATATGCCCAGATTCTTGACACACAAACTGTAGATCATAAATGTGGTTTTAAGTCACTAAGTTGTAGGATAATTTGTTACTCTATAGTGTATACATAATATAACATCAATGTACAGATTCCAGAAACTCAGAGAATCTGAAGCAGAATGAAAACAGAGAAAAGCACACCTTGGATTATTGTTCAGATTGTTAAAAAAAAAAAAAAAAAAGATCAAGATAAATATTTTGAAAGCAGCCTGGTTGGATAGATACAGGGGAATACATTCCATGCAGGGGTTAACAAAGATACAAATGAAGGCTGACTTCTCAGCAAACGCACAGGTCAGAAGACAATGGAATGCTATCTGTAATGTGTTGAAAGAGAAAGCAGTGTCAACCTAGAATTCTATACAGAACAAATAGATATTTAAAAAATGAAAGTAAAATAAAGTCCTTTTCAGATTAAACAAATGCTGAATTTATTACCAGCAGAACTGCATTGTGTGAAATACTAACAAAAATTCCATAGGCTTAAGAGAAATAATGTCAGATAAAAACTCAGATCTTTGGGAAGGAATGAAGAACCCTGGAAATCATGACTGTGTCATTAAATAGAAAATCCAGGCTTTAAATTCTTTTTTGTAATTAAAAAATTAAAATGTACTGTCTAGCTGTATTATAACATCTATGACATCTAGATTTTTAGAATATATGACAGCAGTAACACAAGGAACAGGTGTGTACTGAGGGGAAATGGGGGGGTATGAGGATATTACCCTGTAGTGAGCTTCTACCATTTTATATTGAGTAATATAACACAAAATCTAACTAAAGTGGATGAACTAAAGGTGTATTATGTAAGGATCCATAAAACAAACATTAAAACAACTATGAATAGACATATACCTAAAAGGTGAATAGAAAATAAAATTGAATACAAAGAAATATGGAGTAAACCAAGAGAAGTAGGAGAGAGGGAGAAATGCAAGAAATACTATGGGAAAAAATAGAAATAAATACCAATTTGGTAGATCTAAAAACACAGTATCAGTCATTACACTAAATGTAATTAATCATATATGTATATTGAATTATAATGGACATAAGTACTGTATATCTTCAGGTGTACAACATAATGATTCAGTATTTTCATACAGTATGAAATGATCACCTTGCTATAACCATTCTGCTTAAAACATAGAAAATGAATTTCAAAATCAGCAACTAATAAGTCTGCAGGAGACACTAAAATGTGGCCACATTTTCACTCAAGTGAGCAATCATTGGCATGTGCAGACATACCTCAGAATATCTTGGCTTTGAAATGCAATAAGGACTATTGCTTCCCTTATGTTAATCAGAATAATTTTAAGAATTTTGTTGTCGTTACTGTTTTTTAGGACCAATGACACTGGATTCCTTTCTTACAAAGAGCATCTGCCAGTGAGGAAGATCGTGGTTACAGACACGGGCCGACCGCACTCAGAAGCAGCTTATAAACTGGGACCTCTCCTCTGCCGGGGAGACAGTAAGTGGTGGCAGTGGGTTGTCAACATGGCTGAGCAAGAATCATGTTTCTGTCATATAATAATGAATCTCACTTCTGTTGTGAAATGCATGAGAAGTGCCTGAAGTAATTCTAACAGTCAGTCAACAGATAATGTACCCTTATAAAGTGTAAAGCCCTGTAATAAATGCTTGGTGGCAAGCATTGTTCAGATTCTAAGAGAACGAAACCACTAAGCATCTCGATTTGATAGGCTTATAAACCTATCCCAACATTCCTAAACTTCCGCATGCCGTGATCCATCTCAGGGAAGCCTCAGTGCTGCGTAAAATCGTGAGCAAGGTGAGTTTTCTCCTGTTGGGCCTGTGGTGAAACGAGAGCGTCAGTAGAATGAAAGGCCAGTTTTATCAAACATGTTTCAATTTTTAATCTCATCTTTTTCCCAATCTGTGTGTCTGTGTATTTACACTAAATCAGTGGGACATACTGTTTTGTATATTCAGTGTATTAACACTCTAAACCAGAATTGTGGTTTCACAGAAAATATTTATTTTCTGCAGGGAATGAAATGAGCATACGTACCCATACATATGGAGACTGATGCATTAATTATTTATGCTTTTAGCTATTTCCAGGACTTAAAATGGAAATGGGAGAAACATTTATTTATGTTGAGAAGTATACCCTATGATAAAATTTTATTTTAGGGGCTCAAACTAGGAGATGATCTAACAATGCCGTGGATTTATGGAGATACATAGCAGAAGTTGCTTAGTTAAAAAGCAAAGATGATAGTGGCCTATAAAAATTTATATGTACTTGTAAAAAACTGTCTTCCATTGTACCTACCATCCCTGATCTTTGGCATCTCTACTTCCTGTTCTGCTAGTAGGCCTCACACAATCACACGAAGATGACACGGGGTATTGCATGGAGAGAAAAATTATGTGCAAAGAGATGAGGTTGTAAACTCAGGATGCATCTAGGGGAGTACAAGGATTTTGTGACTATAGAAAATTGTCCTATACGTCACACGCAGTTTTCACTGCTGCTTCTGATCTTAATCCTTTAGGGGCCCAGGCTGGCTTCCACACTCCCCCTTATTCCATTTGCCACCATCCCTGGGCAAGTGTCTGCTTTGACTGAGGTCACTACCACTAGTCCTTAGGTCTTCTTTCTCACAGACTTCCTGCCATGAACGCAGGGAACCTTTTCACTTAACACAGTGATTCTCTATGCAAGGCAGTTTTCCCCCTCCATGGACATTTGGCAGTATCTGGAGACATTTTTGGCCGTCACAATTGTTGGGGGATTGAGTGCTACCGGCATCTAGAAGGAGAGGTGAGGAATGCTGCTGGCTGTGCTACCATGCACAAGACCGCTCCCCTCAACAGAGAGTGATCTGGTCCAAAATGTCCATAGTGCTGAGGTTGAGAAACCAGAATGTTAAACTTTTGTGACCATGGGGATACAGAGATATATGGTTTTACAAGTAGTCTAAGTATTTAGAGACCAGCTAAATAATTTCTGAGTTATTAATGAAACTAATTGAGAGTTTCCTTGGCCTGGTCTTGTACATCTATTTTAGGCTCAAGGCTCATCCTCACATAACATTATAGGACTGTTCTCAGCATGGAGAGCTCTTTCTTATTTTCTGAGTCAGAAGAGCAGTACGGGAAATCTGTACTCCTGAAGGTGTCATGCCCTAGAGACACTGTTTTTTCTTTCCAACTGAGATAGATTGGATTACCATGGGGCTTCTAGATATGGAATCATGCACAGTGGGCCTTATAAGCAAAAGGAAGATATGTGGACAACATCTTAAGGGCACTAGGACCTGAACATTGAATAATTTAAGGCCAAGATATAGCTTAATTTTCATGATCCAACTGAAAGCATGGGGACCAGTTATAAATCTAAAGACCAGCAAAGTGACCTTTGATGTAAGACAAGGAAAAATGATAAAGGCTTGAACAACACAGTGGCATGGGGCTTAAGGAAGGGACTCACATCGAGAGAGAAATTCAGTATGATCTAGAGGGGAGTTGAGGTTGAAAGGGGGGAGGATGGTCTCTGGCTTTTCTGATCTAAATATAGTCACTTAGGAGCATTCACTGAGACAGTCAGGATGCTAGTACCCTTCACTGAGACAAAGGAACTCTTAGATGTTCTTTGACAGAAAAATGGAAAAATGAGATTAAAAAAAAATGACATTTAGGTTTTCTCACACAAACCAGAGATGCTGAAAATCTTATATCTAGCTATGTTTTTGTAGGAAAGAAGCCTTGAGAAAACAGGACAAATATAACAAAAATGAGTATGACTCCTTAGTGGTCCCAAATATGAGCCTACCCCTAATGAATTGGTACCATCTTTTTCCAAGTCCTTCTTTTATCCTTTTTTTTTTTTATGTATGTTGTTCTGAAGTCCCATGGTACTGCTGCTATTACTGTATGATGTCAGAAGTCATAGATAACACTGTTAAGTGTTTGACCTAAAGCACAACATGAAATGATAAACCCACCTTTACAGTTGTGCTGCAGACACAAAAGTTAGTAAATATATCATTCATCCTTTAAGGAGTTTATTTATGAACATAGAAATAAATTTCTTGAAAATAGATATGAAAAGTAAATGGCAGAATTCAACATCCTATTTATGAAAAAAGCCAAAATAGGAATTGAAGAGAACATCCTCAGTGTTTTAAAAGGCATCCATGAAAATCTGATCGCTAATATCATACTGAGTAGTCAAAGACTTGAAACGCTTTCCCTCTCAGATGAGGATCAAGGCAAGGATGTCTGCTCTCATGCTTCCTGTTCAACATCATACTGCTAGTCCTAGCACATGCGATAAGAAAAGGAATTCAAGGGATGTAGATCAGAAAGGAAGATATAAAATGTTCTATTTATAAATGATATGGATTTGTAGGTAATATCTGTAAGAATTTCTTTTTTTTAAGTGAGTTTAGCAAGGTCATGGGATACTTAGCTATCTCTAAAATAAGTAAATCTTAAAAATATATATGCATATATATGAGTATACATATATATGAAATCTTTATATATGTATATCTGATAACGGCTACTGCCCAGGATATAGAAAGAACTCTCTCACAGGTCAATAATAAAAAAAAATTCAAATTAAGAAATGGGCAAAACATCTGCACATACAATTCATCAGAGAAAATAACATTTCAAAAAGCACATAAAAAGATTCTTAATATTCTTAGTCATTAGAAAAGTGTAAAATAATACCACAATGAGATATCAATATATAACCATTAAAATGGCTAAAATTAAAAAACAAAAAACCCGGTAATGCCAAATGCTGATGAAGATGCAGAGTAATTGGAAATCCTCATTGCTGGTGCAAATGCAAAATGTTATAGCCACTTCGAAAAATAGTTTGGCAGATTTTTTTTTTATAGATTTAACACATATTTACTGTATGATCCAGCAATCCCATGCCTAGGTACACAAGAGAAATGAAAAACCTGTATGTAAAGTTTTATATTGGCTCTATTCATAGTCTGCTAAAACTGGATACCACCCAAGTGTCCATTAACTAGTGAATGAATGAACTTTCCCATTTTGCTGTGGTGTATCCATACAATATGATAGAATATTACTGATCAATAAGAAGAAATGGAATATTGATACATGCAACAACATGAATTAATCTCAAGTGCTTTATGCTAAGTGAAGGAAGTCTTACTTAAAATGCAATGTGCTGGACTATTATTCAGTGTCTAAGATATTCTGGAAAGGGCAAACAATGGGAGCAGAAAAAAGGATCTCTGTAATAGCTTCAAGGTGAGAGACCCATAAATACAGAGAACAAAATGGTGGTTGCCAGAGGGGAGGGTGGCAGGGAATGGGTGAAATGGATAAAGGAGATTGGGAGGAGCAGACTTCTAATTATGGAATGAATAAACCTTGGGAACAAAACGGAAAGAACAGGGAATATAGTCCATGGCATTGCAATAGTGCTGCATGACGACAGATGGTAGCTACACTTGTGGTGAGCACAGCATAGTATAGAGTGTCAAGTCTCTGTGTTGTACACCTGAAACTAATGTAACATTGTCCAACATTGTTAACTGTCCTTCAATAAAAAAAAAAATATATCTGAAGTAAATTCAGAAAACAGGAAAGGTTTTAGTAATATGCTTATTCTTCAAGATGCTCATAGAATCCTGCTGAATACGTTTCTGACTTATATGAACCATAGAAGCAAAAGAGTCAAAAGAAAGAATCTGGGTTTACTGGTTAACAGAGAGACTGTAACTAATGAGAGGGCTTACCCATGTACTTTCCTTTCCCCTAGAAGCAGTAGGAACATCCTCATTTTGAGGTACCATCCCAAGTCTTCTTTACTGCTAATCCCTCAACTTCGGCATGCAAATTAGCTGGAGAGCATGCCAGCTCATGCTTACGCTGGCTAAATGCTTTCTTGACATTCATCATGAGGACATCTACAGAGTCATCTTCCTAGCTCTGCATGTCCCGCAGCAGGAAGAAACCTCATGGACCCCTGATGACCACTGCCCTTTCATTTGCTTTCCTCCATCCGCAAAATCTCCCCAAACCATGTCCTGAAACCTGTCATGCTCAAGTTCAAACCCTTCTGCCATGAAGCCTCCCAAAGGTCTCTAGAGAGCCTCGTCTTACACTTTCAAATAATGTTGAACAAATTACAAAGATATATTTTTCATACTGGCTTTTAATTATTTTTGAGCCTCTCAAGAGCAGATCCATTGCTCATTTATTATTGTGTTCCTGGCACCTAGTACATTACCTGTTATGTGAAAGATAATCGATAAATAGCAGTTTATGGAAGAATGAGAATGATCCATCATACACAGCTCAAGAAACCTGTAGCTTTGAATTATTCGTAAGAGACAGGAACAAAGTTTCGATTATATAAGCAATTAAATGATGTGCAAACATACACTTTTAATGAAAAGAGTTTAGATTATATTGAAAGACTTATTCCACTTGAAAAATCATATAGTACATAGAGAGTCTAGTTCCATCTGAATCATTTTTCATCAGTACACTTGGACTTGTAGCAGTGAAGTGTTTTCAAATGAGTACATGATTTCACTTAATACTAATTATTTTTGATTTTCACTCTTCTAATAATACAGTGTCTTTATAAAACTGAAATACTTTCTACTTCTTGGAGGAAAAAATATTTTGTGGTCTCATTTCATTTTGCGTTCTGTTCTGACTTACATTATAGCTAGTAATTGATATTCAAGCACAAATGTGGCAAACATTCTCTCTAATGCTTTCAGAAAATTTCCACTTTTCTGACACCGGTAATCCTGGTAATTCTCAAGTCTATAATAATATGCTTTTGTGATAATTTTATACACACACATACCTTATTTATTTTAAATATTAAATATTAATGACTTAACTGATACAGTTATTATAAAATTTTAAGATATTCAGAAATGCCAAAAAAAGTGTAGTAATTACACTTTGTGAGTCATGCAGCTCACAAATAATGATGACTACCAGTGATTATTATTCCAGGAATTGCTAAATATTTCTGGAGCAGGGTTTCCCAACTTTGGCACTCCTGCCATTTGACCTGTTATGGTTGGGGGCTGTTCCATGCGTTGATGGACACTTAGCGGTATCCCTCTTCCCAACTAGTAGTACCTTTCCCCTAGTTGCGACAACAAAATATGTCTCCAGAATTGCCAAATGTCCCCTGGGGCAACATTGCCTCAGGTTGAGAAGCACTATGCTGGACCCAAAAAAAAAAAAAAAAAAAAAAAAACCAAAAAGGAACTGAGAAATAAGTTTCCAAAACTTTATTAATGGAAATTGACAGAGAAAGGAGAAACCAAATTGAAGCTAAGGGAATTGCTTTACATTATTTATATATCTCATAAATATATGTTCAACTTGAATGATCCCACTAAACTTTAAGAAAAGATTATGAAAATTTAAAAGGTTATGGAGTCACTAGGTTTCATATTAAATTCATTTTTAAATTTTAGGCAGTATTGATCTATTGTGAAAAATGGGAAAAGTAGCACTCATTTTTCCTCTCCTCTCCTTTTTCTCCCCCACCTGTCCTTTTTGCTAATTT
Organism: Mustela nigripes; assembly: GCF_022355385.1. Classification (NCBI taxonomy): domain Eukaryota; kingdom Metazoa; phylum Chordata; class Mammalia; order Carnivora; family Mustelidae; genus Mustela; species Mustela nigripes. The sequence continues at coordinate 49,153,171 of NC_081573.1, forward strand.
TGCTGTTATTTCTGTAGTTGTTTATTCTTAATGCTAGCCACTAGTCTATCATCATAGCCTCTGTATTCTTGAATGATTTTTTATTTTGATTTATTTCTTCTTGGATTGCCTTGTCAGGTAGCTGATATTTTCTCTTTCCTCTCCAGAATACCCATGAGTGTTGCACTTGAGTTTGCATGTGCTTGGAAATATTTGTTGCCTCAGAACTCTAAAACAAACTTTGTGGGTTTAACTTTATATTGGTATTTTTGGTTACAGCTTTAGTAAGAAATAATTCACATGCCTTACAATTCACCCATTTAAAGTATACAATCTAATCATATCTTAGTATATTTAATCATTGTGGTATATTACGGAGCTGTGCAGCAATCACCACAACCAATTTTGGAACATTTTCATCACCCCAAAAAGAAACCTAGTCCCACTGGACAAACATTCCCGGTTTCCCTCCCACTACAACTCCAACCCCAGTCAACAACATTTAGATGAAAACATGGAATATGTGGTTTTTATGACTGACTTCTTTCACGTAGCATGGTGTTGCCAAGATTTATCCATGTTGTACCATGTATCAACACTTCATTATTTTTTATCACCAGATAATATTCCATTGTATGGATAGGCTACATTTTGGTTACCCATTAATCAGTTGGTGGACATTTGGGTTGGTTCCATTTTCTGGCTCTTAGAAATAATGCTGCTATGGACATCTGTGTATGAGGTTTTTGTGAACATATTTTTCATTTATCTTCTTTTCTTATAAAACTCAGTTACCTTGAGTTTATTTCTAGGAGAGGAACTTCTGAGTTATAATGTAACCTTACATTTGGACTTTTTAGAAACTGGTGTAACATTGGGGGGGGGTTCACACTGTGACTTTCACCATTTGTACATATTATTGCACTTTTGTTTGCACTGAGAGATGCAGTCATCTTGTCTTCTACAGCTTTTATAGATATCTTTTGGCTGATATTTCATTACAAAGTAGGTTTTATTTTTATTTTTCCTCAAAAAAAGTATGTGTGCTTTATTCTCAGATTTCTTTCAAATTTGAGGATATCTGCTTATTGCTTTAACACACACACACATACACACACACACACACACACACACACACACACACAAAATAGGCTGGACACATTTTCTTCCTCTCAGAAATTTGTGGATAGTGCTCCTTTGTCTCCTGATATTAACTATTGCTGTATGCTGAAGACAAACTGATTTTTTTCACCTGCTAGATGACTGGCTTTTTCTAACCGAATACTTTACAGAATAATTTCCCCTAAAGGTCAGTAACTTAACAAGGATGCATCTCAGTATTGTGCATTGCCATTAATTTTTCCTGAAATTGGATGTGATGTTGTAAAATATATAAAATGTAAATTTTTTAAGAAGCTTGTTATTGCAAACATGATCTAAATTTCTGCTCTCAGTTTATTAATCTGAACAAGGTAGTCTTTTCAACTCTGGCATTAGAATTTTTCTAATTATTTTATTCAGTGTATTTCTCAGTTAATTCATTGTTGAATTTTTATGTCAGTGAAGGAGGCCCCGAAACTTACATGGTTAGAAATTATTGTTCTAAGTTTCTTGTTCCAAAAAAGTCTTGTCAATGAAATTAGTTTTCTTTTTTTTTTTTCATTTTGTCTGCATCGACTTATTCAGCTGTCTGAGAAATCACAGCTGCCCAAAATGCATTAAATAATCAAAGGTGCATGTAGGCAATAAATAACTTTGCAGAAGTTACATTCGTAGACTGGAGAAAGATATTGACTAGTGATTTGGTTAATTTCTCTTCCATTCGACAAAGTTCTGTTCCATTTGACAGACTACATATAAACCATTAAAAAGAGTGAGGATCAATTCCATTTCAACAGATAATCATATAATTTTGCAAGTTCCACAATGTCTGTTAATCCTCTACCATTAGGAAATTCTTTTTAATTTTTATATTTTTATTTTCTCTTCTTAGGTTTTTCTTTATTTAATTTTCCTGAAGTTTCTTCATCTTTTTACCCCTTCCACCTTTTTCTCTTCTTTCTTCTCTCTCTCTTCTGCTCTCCTCTTTCCCCTCCTTCTTTCTAGTAGTCTATCTAAGAATTTGAGTGTATTTATTAAGATACACATAATACAAACTAACTGGGACAAGTTAACCTTTCTCATTGCTACTTTGACAAAGGAAATCTCATAATTTCACTCAGCAAATATTTATTGAGCCCATACATTTTACTGTGCCTTCCCCACATCTCAAGAGAAAGAGAGAGAGTGCTAGCACAGAGGGAACAAAATAGACAGAGTGTCTGCGTTCTTGGAGCTTGAGGTCTCTTGGGGGAGAGGTAGATGATATGTAAGTAAAATATATGATACGATAGATGCTAGTAAGTGTTGTGAAGACAATATAGTTGAGGTGAGGGGGCTGTAGGTTTGGAAAATTTAAATAGAATAGTTATAAAATGCCCACTAAGAAGGTGACATTTGAATATAAATCTGAAAGAAATAAGGGAGAAAGGCATGTGTATATCTGTGGAAGAGTACTCTGGACAGAGGAAGAAGCCAGAGTAACCATGCAGAGATGGGAATGTTCGTGGAAAAACAAGATGGTCAAAATGTCTGGAGCAGAGGGAGCAAGGAATGATGGAAGACATTAGAAGATCTGGTGGTCAGATCTTTGAGGATTTTGAGAGGTCTTTATTTTTCAACTTCAATAAGATTGGAAAACGTTGGAGAATTTTGAGCAGAGGGTTGGTGTGATCTAATTTACATTTTAATGAGATATAATGGGGAAGATGGAAGCAAGGAGGCCATTTATGAGACCATATCACCAACCCAGCTGAGGGATCATGGTGGCTTGGGCCATGGGTGCAATAATGATAGTTGTAGTATGGGAACAGTTCAAAAGGAGGAGCAATATAGTTTGCTGATGGATCAATGTAGGTTGCAGAAGAATCAAGAATAACACCAAGGTGTTTGGTCAGATAATCAGTTGGAGGCACAAAATTGGCATTAAGCAAGAGGGAGAATATTGCTGGGGTCAAGGAGTTGCAGAAAAATGTAAAGAACTCGGGTTTTTGAACGTATTAAAGTTATGATGGAGGCATACAGATAGAGATGTGGAGCTGTTAGTTTGAGAGTTCCAGGCTTCAGATATGTTTCTGTAAGTCATCAGCATATTTAAAGCCATGAAATGGACTAGCAGGAGTCATTGTGGATGCAGAAGTGTAGTGATAGAGTCTGGGGGTGTTCCAACATTAATAGGTTGAGGAGGGAAAGAGGAAGAAAGAAAGAAACAGAATTATAGCACTAATGAGAAAGGCAAAAGAGTGTTGGTATTCTGGAACCAAGTGAAGAAAAATGTTTCAAGGAGGGGAAAATAATCAACTATGTTCATCGGTTTTGATAGATTAAGTAAGGTGACTGAGAATTGATGAAGGACTAGTAACTAGAATATATGAAGAATCCTCAGAAATCAACAGTGGGAAAAAAGAAACAATCCAATTAAAATATGGATGTTATGGATTGAATTGTTTCCCCACCCCAAAGTTTATATGTTGAAGTCCTAACCACAATGTAGCTGTATTAAGTGGTGGGGTCTTCAAGGAAGTAATTCAAGTTAAATGAGGTCATAAAGGTGGGGCCCTAATTTGGTTGGCCTGGTGTGCTTGTATGAAGAGGAAGAGACACCAGAGAGTTTCTCCTCCCACCCGTGCACAGAGGAAAGGCCATGTGAGAAGGTGGCCATCTACAAGCCAGAGATACACTAGATAAAAGACACGAAGAGAGATTTCATTAAAAGGCCACAAATGGCAATTAAACACACAAAATTCCTCAAAATCACTAGCCACTGGAAAATGCATATCAAAACCACAATTAGATGTTACTGTATACCTTTCAAATGGCTGGAAAAAAAGTAATGACACAGAATTCTGGCCAAGGCATGAAGAAACTTGATCCCTCACACACTGCTGGTGGGGAATGTAAATGATATAGGCATTCTGGAAAGGAGTCTGGCAGTTTCCTAAAAAGCAAAACATTCAACTCTCATAGGACTCAGGGATTGTACTCCTGGGCAGTATCCCAGAGAACTGAGAATTTACATTCATATGAAAACTTGTACATGGATGTTCATAGCAGCTTTGTCTGTTAATTGCTGAAAACTAGAAACAATCCAGATGTCTTTCAACAGAAGAATGGTTAAACTAATTTTTCATACATGGACTACTGCTCAGCAAGAAGAAGTGAACTACTGACACACACAAACCTGCCTTATCTTCAGAGAGTAAATCTGAGTGAAAAATAGTCTCAAAGGGCTACATACCATAAGCCTTTATTTATAGAACATTCTTCAGATGACATCAAAGAACTGATTAGGAGTTGTCACAGGGTTACAGAAGCGGGGAGGCAGGGGAGAAGTACGTGTGGCTGTAAAAGAGAAGCATAAGGCATACAGATTGCTGCATCTTGACTGGTGTCAGTGTTTTTGGTTTCAGTGGTGTGCTTTTGCAAGATGTTACCTATGGAGAAAACTAGCTAAGGGGCACACAGAATCTTTCTGTATTATTTCTTACAACTGCATGAGAATCTGCAATTATCTCAAAATAAAAATACTAGTGAAAGAAATTATATTTCTGGCTCTTGAAAATGATTGTTACACATTCAGAAAGATATGTTTGACTAGTAAATTACCCCTTGTCTTGGAGTTTCTGTGTTTTACTTCATTTTGTTTACATAAGTGTTACCAAACTTGTGGAGTTGTATACATAACATATACATGTCAGTCATACCTCAAGAATGAAAGGAAGAAAGAAAGGTAGGTAGGTAGGGTTAGCATGTCATATGCATTCTGCTTTTAAAAGTAAAACAGAGTGCCTTGAAAAATAACAGCTTTTTCGAATATTGTTCTTTTTTAAAAACAGCTTTATTGAGCTATACTTTATATACCATACAATTCACGTATGTATAATGAGATACTCTGTGGCTTATAGAAATTCACAGCATTGTATAACCATTACCGCAACAGTTTTATAATATTTTTGACACCCCAGAAGAACTCTGTGCCCCTTATCGTCTGTCATTCTCCAACTGCCTTGTCTCCCCAGTCCTAGAAAAACCACTAATCTACTTTCTGTCTCAATAAATCTGTTATTTTTAAAGGACAATCTATTCATGATATAAATAAAAGTTTAACAAAAGGAATATTTTTTTAAATTACTTCTAATCTTGACATTCTGCCTAGTTAATTTTTCTGAATGAGCTCTTTTTACTTTGTGAATGGAATTAAGTTAAATCCTTCCTACCCCTTCTTCTATGGATCCCATTATCCATTCCCCCCCCCCTTTTTGAAAGATAAAAGGTGGAATTCCTGAAGGAATCATTCCAAATTTTTAGTACACTATACTGAATTTAATTGAAAATACACTAATTATTAATGACTTAAAATTATTTGCAACTATTAGTGAGTCGCGTAGAATAACACACCCTGATTTGCTTTTGTTGGGCTAATAAAAGGGGCCTAACTCTCCTGACTAATCCAGCAAGTGATTGCATTCAAAACTGCTACTGGTGCAGCTTAAGGATTTTTAAACCACCTTAGCCAGAAACTCTTGTCTTCAAAAGACCTGCCGCTTCCTACTGGTGCCCGCCTGCTGGGCTCTGCTCTGCCGCCCTCCCTCTCCCCTCGGTTCTCTGAGGCAGTTCCCATTCCTCTGAGTGCTTCTTAATAGCAGTCTGTAAAGAGCTGAGGTATCATATGCCATAAACATTATTCGATCATGAAAATATTGGCCTCTGCTTTCTTTATAATTGTTTTGAATTAGCAGCACTTTCTTACTCCAATAAAATGTTCTCTATTTTTTACCTATTGAGAATCTGCACAATGAGGTTTGCTAACTAGACAAAATAGACACGATTATGTGTGTGAGAATGTTTAAGCTGCCTAAGGTAATATATTGTTTCCATGGCTGTAAGAACATTCATTGCGAAGATAGCAGCAGTTCAAAGAATTGTTCCTTTGTTTCGACCAGTTCCCTGAAGCCTTGATAGGATGCTTTATTGAGTTAGTTGTGATATTAAAATGAAACAACTGAAATATTGTGTCTAATAATGATATTATCTAATTTAAACCTTTAAGGAATTCTGAGTGTTCTTTTTAATCTGACCAAACGGATACGATTCAATAATATTCCATAATTGAGAGTTACAACTTTAATTTTCATGTATATCACATTTCAACAGAAAGGCATTTAAACCCTTTTAAAAAAATAGGTCAGGTAAGACCTTTTAAGAACACAAGTGCGTTGTTATCCCTGACTTTTGATACTTTGCATTTTCTTGCATTCATTCCTAGAGATCAAAATGTCTAAGCGTAGAAATAACTGTAAAATGGAAATAAGGACTAGGCTTGGCAAACTCAGATAATACAGTTTCATTTGGTTGTAGGAGGGGGAAAAGCCCTTAAAGTGTATTCTCAGCTGAATAAATTCAGCTCTAAAATTGTTCACAGATGAGCTGAGAATTGACTTTTGAATCAGGTCCCTAAGAAAAACAGAAAGAGTAAAATAGATACAACCACTGCTTATTTGGTCCAGAATTTATAGAAAATAAATTAAAATCTAAGGAACAGATAGAAGCTGAGTCGAGTTTGTGATTTTGAACTCTAGGTATCTGTTCCCTGCAAACATAATGAGCCATTGTTTTGAAATTACTGTTTTCTAACTTCAGTGGATCAATACGTCTTCCAGAAAGGTAATTTAGATAGAATTTTAACCAATGCTGTGAGTGTGTATGCGGGCAGGTTGCTTAAAACTCAAGGTATGTATTTATATTTGATGTGTCCAGAGCTGGCTGGTGGCAGCCGCAATACATAGTTGATTTCTCTAATAGTGCTTCTCATCAACCACACATAGCCACTTGGATCTCACTCCTGTCACCTCATGCCTCTGCATTTATATTTTATTTCCCATGCGGCCAGCTAGAGGAGTCCTACCGTGTTTTTTCAAAAGGAAATTTGTCGATACAACAACAGCCAAATGAATGAAAAGTGAAGAGAAGAAGTTTGCATGTGGACAGAAATTGTAATTAAATTACAATTCACAGAAGTTTTTCTCAGATCTCTTCATTTATACCCCAGCCTTTTAAACATTTTCTCCTTATATTGAGCATTTTTTAAACTTTTTCAGAGTCCCTTCCTGCTCTTTATCCACTTCACTATGACAAGCAAACTAAAAGGTAATTTTGAATGAAAAGAGCATTTTCATGAGATGAGCAAAGCACAGACCTAAGTAGTGTCTTGATCTTTAATTAGTTGAGACTATTTTGAATGCCAGTCTCAGTTTAGGAAATTGCAAAGCCCATTAATGAAAACAGTTAGTTCAAGGTGTAAGTCTGTGAAGTGTGTGTGTTAGAAGTGTCAGAACAAAAAGTGCTTTGAGCTTCTTTAGATTTTTTGTTATTCAAAGGAATGTAGGTGTTTGAATTTTCAAGTTATAAAAAAAAATTAAGTCTATTAACCAGTGGTTGGCAGATTCTTATCATATCGCTTTGCCAGAGGGCAGAATTTAGGGTGAGGCTGATTTTCTTCTGTAAAATAAAACATAAGAACCATTTCTGCCATGTTCATTCTTCTTCTATGTTGGAAGGAATCCAGGATTGCAGTCCTTTGTAAGATCACCAATCTTACACTCACGTCTTGTATAATAAATTAATAGAAAAAGAGAAGCAGGTTTGTATAAATTAGCAATTTTTTAATGGTAGAAATGCTAAAAATAGAAAATGTAATTATGCCATTCATTTTATTTTATGAATTTTTCTTTTTGATTTTTTTCCTTTTTTTTTTTTTTAAACAGGGTCATTTTGGAATTCAGCTTCCTTCAATACTGAGGCCTCATACCTTCATTTTCCTACTTTCCATGGAGAACTTAGTGCAGATGTATCTTTCTTTTTTAAGACAACAGCTTCATCTGGGGTATTTTTAGAGAACCTGGGGATTACCGATTTTATAAGGATAGAGCTACGCTGTGAGTCTCCTTTTTCTTAGAAGTCTGTGGCATTCTATTTAATAGTAAACCCTTTAATTGTGAAACTACTGTGTTTCTACTTTATTAGCTAAATCTTTCCATTGTGTCCTTTTGGAAAAAAATCTATGATATTAAGTTGGCCTTTTTGCAAGAAAATAATATATAACATGATAATTTGGGGAAACAATTGGTATTCTCTAAAACCAACTTGAGTTTTAAACACAAAAAATTAAATTTTTTAAAAATTCTGAATTAACTACATTAAGTAATTAAGTTAATTACTTAATTAAATCAACCAGCCATATAATTTTGTATGCCATCTAATGTTGGTATACTTTTAGGCCACTGTTAGTATCTTAATATCAAATGTATATTACATGCTTTTAAAATTAGATGAACTTTGAATCACTATAAGAATTATTTTTACATAAAATGCCAGATGCTATTTAGTTTTCTTGTCCTGGTTACATAGTTTTGCTCTATCAATATGCAAAATTAACTCTGAGGATGGATTTCTTAAAATCTGGGTTTTTTTCAAATTGTACTTTCCGGTCTCATTTCATGTTTCTTCTTTACTGATGCCATCGGGTCCTTCCATAAGATTTAAGCCATCGCCTTTCTGTGTCTTGGTGGCTATGCCCTGGTGCTATATGCCCAAGGGTACTGAGGACTCCAGTGTCCAGCACATGGACTAAGTCGAACAATCTTCATGTCTCCTATCCCCAGCTCCGGCAGTAGTGACCTTTTCATTTGATGTGGGGAATGGGCCTTTTGAAATCTCGGTGCAGTCACCAGCACACTTCAATGACAACCAGTGGCACCACGTCAGGGTGGAAAGGAACATGAAGGAGGCATCTCTTCAAGTGGACCAGCTCTTACCGAAGATGCAACCTGCTCCCACCGATGGGCACGTCCTCTTACAGCTCAACAGTCAGCTCTTCGTGGGTAAGTTCTGAGGGTGGGCAGTTTGTCACTGAACTAGAGGACGGAAGTGCGGAGCTGGGCCAAGATGAAATAATAACAACCGGTAACAGCAGCAAGCCACTATGGACTGAGAGCCCGTGTTCCAGGCTCTTGGTTCTTCCTCGTAATCAACCTGTGACACGGGTTAGTCCCATTTTACAGATGAACGGATGGAGGCACAAGGGATTGCAGTGCCTTGCCTCCAGACATCTGCCTAGCAAATGAGATTTAAATCTATGTTGATTCATTCCTAAACCTGGATTCTTAATATTATATAATTGGTTCGAGTTTGGGTTTGTTTGTTTATTTGGTTTTGGTTTTGTTTATTACATTAGCACTTTCAGTGTTTTGTTGAGAGGTGTTTCTCTCCGTTCTCATGGGATTTAAGGAACCCTCCCTGTAGTTCCAGATAATGCCAAACAGGGACCCCTGTCAAAAAACAGGCCAATAGAGGAAAAAAAGAAAAGCAGGAGCCATCGATTCTTCCATCGATTCTTCCGGTGCTCCTCATTTTGCCCACTGTTCGGATGCCTTCTGAACACTGACCTCACGTTTATTTATATCCAGATATTCCTTTATTGCCTGGATACATTCACTTGGTTTCTATAGACTGGGTACTGGAATCCTTCTGAAAGCATTTGTTTTATTTTCAGCCTTTGCTAATTACTTCAGAGAACTCATCGACCATTAAGTTCAAGGAGTTATTTCTTACTTGATCACTTCTCATATATTTTGATGTAAATAAGCTTTATAAAGCAGGACAAATGATAAATGATCAGAAATTATATTTCAAGCATTTTTAAGAGTTCTGTTTTAATACAAAATTCAACAGATTCCCTTTATATCTTTTGTTCCTTAATAATCTTGTTTTATTACTCTCATTGCAAAAGAGAAGCCTGTTTGTGACTTACTTGGCTAAGACACATTTGGGATTTCTAATGAATTTATATACTCCTTATTTCTATCATCAATTCTTTCATTCAATAAATAGTTAATGAGCGTCTTCTCTGAGTAGGGCGCTGCACTAAACGACCTAATCATAATCTTGCAACCACTCAACTGACTTCTTGAAGGGTATGGAAATAGTAGGGAGTACTCGGAATACATAACTTTTCTTTTAGTAACATGCTAGAAACTCGGTTGTGAAATTGACATAGATATTTCTCGATATACAAAAACTGAGAAAGGGCTGCAACCAAAGCTATGGCAATTTAAAATCTGTCAGTATCTTGGAAATAGCCTTACTATTCTTGGAAATTGAGAAGGCTGAAACAGTCCTCGAATTTTTCAGTGAAATCTGCTGCAGTTCGCCTGAACGTGAACTTTTATCCTTTGTATGAATTTTAACTTCATAGAAATGAAGTCACTAGATAGTGTGTGTGATAGGAATCCTGGCCTTAATTTGATTTCAGGAAGTTGTAATGGTTAGAGTACTGTTATTATATCAGAAGACTGGGTTGGAACAGACTTGAGTCTTTCGCCATCAATCCTGTGTTATAATTTTAATAAATATATCTAAGAGATTTCATCTTTATGATGGCAATTGATTAGGCTTTTGATATTCCCATATGTGTTCGGATCCAAGGACTGCCTTAGTGAACATTTTATAAACTAAAATCTTTAGTATGTTTAAGTCAAGTCACTGAAAACTAGAAAGAAAAGGCAGAAAGATCTCTGAAAAAAATGTTACATTCACTATTAAGACAAATCTGTTATATAACTCCCTTCTTTTCACTCACAGGTAACCAAGAAAATTGACAATTTGTGATGCTATGGAAAGGACTCTTATTTTTTAAAACGGCGTAGGGACGGGAAGGCCACTGGCTGTGAGAGGCCACATCAGTGTCTTCTTTCTGTCTTTACCTCTTCCCCATGAGTGGGCCCCTGTCTTAGGAAAGGGACCCAACCAAGTTAATAAAAACTATACTTACACAAAAAATATTAATTTATCAATTTGTAACATTACTATCACACAAATCAGAAAAATTTTTAAAATTTCCAGATGATAATACTTTACTGGGGGTTAAATTTTAATTTAAAAGCTTACACTGAATTAGTGCAAAGTAGATAAAAAATCAGTAAAAAAAAATAAGTAAAAATTAGAACCAATTTAATGTAGCTCCTACTGAGACCAGAAAGGAGCTCTCTGCATTCCTGATAGTATGTTTCAGTGGAAGAGACAAGAGGCAGCAAATAAAAGAGTAAATAGTAAGACAAAATAGATCTTATTTGTCATATAAGTTTTTGATGTAATGCTTATTTTATACATGCATGCACATACGCATATATATATATTTGTGTGTGTGTGTGTGTGTGTGCAGCTTCAGATAATGGTAAATACTATAAAATGTCAGGAAATGACTTGGGTTGGGGGGGCTTCTACTTGATGTGGGGTAGTCAGGGGAATGCTCTCTGAAGGCCTTACCTTTGAAGAGAGGCCAGAGAAAGCAAAGGAGGGAACTTGAGAACATCTGAAGGGAGAGAATTCCTGGCCGAGGGACCGTACTCAACGTGAAGAGAAGGAGCCTTTGTGGTCGGTAGAGAGAGTCGGTCTGAGGGAAGGCGTGGTGTCAATCATCATCAAGTTATATACTGGGCCTTGTGATACCATGGGGAGGAATTTGGCTTTTATTCTGAGGTACAGAGGAGTGGCTAGATCTAATGGACATTTTTTTTTTTTGAAGATTTTATTTATTTATTTGACAGATAAAGATCCCAAGTAGGCAGAGAGACAGGCAGAAAGAGGAGGAAGCAGGCTCCCCGCTGAGCAGAGAGCCCGATGTGGGGCTCTATCCCAGGACCCTGAGATCATGACCTGATCTCTAAGGCAGAGGCTTGAATCCACTGAGCCACCCAGGCGCCCTAATGGACATTTTCCACGTCTCTCTTGCTGCTGTGAAGAACATGGATTGAGGGAACGGGGTAGAAGCCACCTAGAGCAGTGATCCCCGTGGGAGATGGCAGTGGCAGGGACTGGAGAGGAGATGGTGAAAACCAGCCGTGGGCCATCTTGAAGTGTAGACACACACAACTTGTGCTGGACTGGTTGTTGCTGGTAGTGTGTTACTTCTTATCCCTGCTAATCTTCTTGGGGACAAGGTGCTTCTTGGTAGGTCCCTGGGATCCTCACAACATTTCTCAGTTTTTAATTTCAACTGAAGTTCATGTTTCTCATTCTCTTCCTTTATCATAATTTGTAGGATAATTCAAGCTGTTCCCGGACCCCTCAGTCTGGATTATATACTATAAGCCCTGCAAACCATAGTCCCACCAGACTGCGAAAGACCGCTGCTCGTTCTTCGCAGCCCAGAGAAAATATTTCCCTTTCTCCCTTTTCTTCAGTGAGATCCCACCCACCCCACAATGACACACTCCCAAGAAACTGGGCTTCTCTCTTCATATGTTCTGTGCTAGCACACGGTCAGATATCGAAGGGATGCTCTCTTGGGCACTGTTTCCCCGCGTTTGAATACCTCCCGGTATTCAGAGCTAAATCTGTTCTCTGAGCCACGACTCAGGGATGCCTGGGAGTCTGTGCTCTGATTCAACAAAAATGATCTTCTGGTTCAGATTTTAAAGAGTAATTTCATTCCCCTCACTTTAAAGTTCAAGAGTTTAATTTGTAGTTCACCCTTCCATCTTAAAAATAATTATGGCTAATCAGTATTTTTAAGTATACATAATGACTGTCATTCATTTTGGGGTATCAGGATATAGTGAGATAAATGTAACTGCAAAGAGTGAGTCTATAGTTTAACTTTTACTCCTAAATAATGTTTGAATCCAGACAATGATGGTGATGATAGCTGTAAGTTAAACAGAAACACAGTTCTTTATAAACACGGGACCAAACTATAAGACTAAGCTAATGCTAGTCCAAGATAATGTTAGTATCGCAGCACTTAGTAGCTTTTACCAAAAATGTGCCTTCCTTTTTATAAACAAATTTGGCAGAAAACATTAACACTCTTGTGGAATATTTCAAATACCAAATAAAGTTACTTTATAAAACTACAAATATGAAACATAAGAAATTTTGATAATATAGAACTATGTTTCTTTGAGATATATCTGTAACATTTTTACCTATAAGTAAAGTGTTGTGGATATATGCATATATATTCCTTTTTATTTCCTTTATAGTCTCCATCTCACTGTGCTACCACAGCCAGGCCTATGTTGATGATACTTACTGACATTACATTTTTTTGAAATTAAGGATTTTGGTGGTCGCTCAGTAGTGACTAGTGGAATGGGACAACCTGAAAGCATCTGATATGTTTTCCCAATTGCTGCCTTCAGTCTCTCCCTTAAAAAGCAGTTGTAAAGTGTGTCTGCATCTCAGAGTGAAACTCTGGGGCAAGACTGATGCTTTACCTTCTGAGCAAAATCAGTAAAAAGAAATAGAAGGAATGATTAAAAATGTGATTCAACTGAGCAACAATGATATATGACGATTAAAATAGAAAGAAGAAAATGAGAGTCTCGGAGGTGGAACTACGTTCATCTACAGCAAAGAATTATAGAACACAACAATCCCTGTAGTTTCAAAGGTTGGAACAATTGTCTTCAGTTAACTAAACTGTAGGATGCCATGCAACGTGAAGGAGTAATAAAATAATGAACATAAAACCTTGTATGAAGAAGTCAAAGCGGTCGACGAGAATGGAATGTGATAAATTAGAACCAGTGAACACCAGTGCAGTGACCATCTCCTCCCCTTCCCCGCTGTCCCAACCATCACATTGCTCTTTGTAATAAAAAAGATGATTCACCTTGTAGTTGTAGCCCATCTTTCCCCATTCTGGCTTTTAATTATGGCACTGGGTCTTTCCTGACCTTTTCACATTCTTTCACTTTCTCCTTTCTGTATGTGCGTGATTTACGACCCGAGTTGAACAGTTCTATTCAGAGGTGCTATTTGTTACTCTAAAAAATAAGTTTAGTGGCATGATGTTAATTGGTGTATTAAACATATGCCCTTGACCCTGTTACACTGAGGACTCAGTGGCGAGAGTCATTGCTGTTATCATTCCCCTGCAAACATTCTCCAACCACGGAAATGATGGAGGGAAAAGAATCAATCATTTTTTTTTTTTTTTTCTAAGCTGAAATGTGACAGTGGTCATTTTCTATTTTGGTTTGTAAACTCAGCATTTTTCTTAGAAGCTTCTTAAATTAGCCTTGAATTGATTTTCATTCAACTAGCTCTGCAATTTTTGTTTGCAATCCAAATTCTTTTACTGACAGGTTTTTAAATGGGGCACAGTCCATCGCAGTACTTTGCGACTCGGACCTGGACCTGGGAGAGAAGTGAGAACTCCTGACATAGACTCAGAAGTCATTTGCATTGCATTTGAATTGCATCAAATCCACAGATGCTTGTTGAGCTTCTAGCGCAGACCGTTTCTAATCGTCATACACAAAGGTTAATATTGAGCTCTGAGCTTATGGAAGCTCTGAAGGCTGGTTCTCACCCTCAGTGGCACATGAGTGTCACCCAGGGATCTTTTGGGAAACTGACAATATCAGTAAAAAGATAGATTTATTTCTGGTGGATAGGCTTTCGTGGGCTTGTAAAGTTGGATACCACAAATACAGCCTTATACTGGTCCTTCAGTGAACATATCCTTGTATTTCTGTTGGGTCTGTACCCTAACAGTGGAATTACTGGGTCATAAGATGGTCATATGTTAAGCATTAAGAGACACTGCCAAATAGCTATTGACCATTTGGATACCCTCCTTATGACGTGGCTATTCAAATCTGTTGCCCATTTTCTATAGGGTTGTCTTCTTCAAAAAAAAGGTGGGGGAACTGGGTGTCTCAGTCAGTTAAATGTCTGACTCTTGATCTCAGCTTAGGTCTTGATCTCACAGTTGTGGTTTCAAGCCACAACTGTGGCTTGAAAAAAAAAATTTCTAAGAACTCTGTGTGTATTTTGGATTCATTTCAGATACATTTATTCCCAATTTCTTCTCTCTCTTTGGATTGTATTTTCATCTGTGTAATGGTGTCTTTTGATGAGCAGGGGTTATTAATTACAATATAGTCTAGAATTTGTCTTTTTACTTTTAGTTTACGTTTTGTAGGCTAAAATAGTTATGGGAAGAGAATGTCAAAAAGTTTTACATTTGAATATTTTTTATTTCAATCTGATTTTTCTTTTGTTGTAAATACGTTCCCACACACCAAAGCGCAGTGCAATGAAAGCCACATTTCTCTTTCATGCAATCATATCATTTACTTCAATTGTGTTCTTCTCTCCTCCTTGAGATGTCTTTTTCATGATCAGCTTAAGAAGCACTCAGTGTACTTTTGCATGTTTAGTGAGCAAATCTTAGTGACTGTTGACTGAAATCAGAATTCATGTGGGCTCTTTTAGGAGCAGAGACTATGACTCAGACCACCGGCAGTTCATTTCTTTAAAATGTGCCTTAGGTCAAACCAGAGAGGTGCTGTGGCCTTGGCATGTGAGTAAACTAAGTAGACCCACATTTTTCTGCTAGGAGTACCACGAGGGCCTGTTCTCACTACTGACTTTGATTCAGGGACCAGTGCCAGCATTTTCTGCCCTGTGACACTGTTGCTTACTACACTCGCTTCCTTTTCAGCTGTAATAGGTCTTTGAACATGAGGGAGAACAGTCCTCCCCCCTCGACTCTCCTAGGGTCAGTGAGGAATATTCCATGATAAAATTATAGCTGGGGTCCAGTCTCACAGCTCTGTACATTAATGTACCATTTCTTCAAGGCTAAGCCATCCCAAGGATGACTGGGTAGGTCAGGATTAAAGATCCAGTACGTAATATAGAGGAGACCATTTTTTCCCTTCAGTCCCCTGACTTGGTCCTGGGCCCAGCCTGCGTGGGCTATCACTTTCCCGTTCCAGATTCCTCTCAGTGGTCAGAGCCTCAGCTGCCTTTCTCTGCCACAGTGCCATGGTCAGGGAGAGCCCCTGTACTCTTCCAGACCCATTTCTATAACTTCAAATTTTAAAGAGAAACGTGGGATCTTGATTTTTTTTTATTCTAAGGCCCCTGGGCAAATATACAGTTGTTCCCAGTTAATCCTCAATAACATTCAAGCACAGTACCTAAATAATTTGCCATTAAAAAATTAAAGGTGTTCCTGCTTCCAAACCAAAAAAAAAAAAAAAAAAAATTGGCAAAGGAAAGAGCCAGCTCATATTTCATGACAATAGCATCTGTCACTTAGACTCACTTCCTGAGAGTAATGAACATGATAAAAGGGTTGGAGTCAGTCTCTGTTCATCACCTAGTGCACCTATTAGGTACAGATCCCAGTACTGTTATGTAAGTGAACAGATTTAGTTTTATTCCTTCATGTAGGAAGGTTAGGCATGAGTTTCACAGGATACCTAGTGTTTGTGAAGTTCCAGAATTCATTATATCTGATATAGCGTGGCAGGTAAATTGATAGGAAATTAATTGGAAGACAGTTCCAAACATAATAGCTCAGTGGAAACATCCAGAATCAATTAATCAAACTGCAGCTCATTTTAATTGGACCTACTCTAACCCTGAAAAGTCGTTGGAATCTTTAATTAAGCTTTCAAGCTGAATACTGTTTACACTAGCTGTGTTCTCCAGGATAGTTCTTCTTAAAATAAGAAGTTATTAACTTGAAACCTAATGGAAAAGCAAAAATCCTCAACACATGTATGACATATATGTTTATGTTTAATTAGACATTTTTTCCTGAATATTTTAAAGGCATAGTTTAAAACTATTTGATTAAAGGGGCGCCTGGGTGGCTCAGTCGGTTAAGGGTCTGCCTTCGGCTCAGGTCATGATCTCTGGGTCCTGGGATTGAGCCCCATGTCGGGCTACCTGCTCAGTGGGGAGTCTGCTTCCTGCCCCCTCTTTCTGCTCCCCTCTCCCCACTTGTGCTCCTCATGGTCTCTCATGCACTCTCTCTCTCAAATAAATAAAATCTTTAAAAAAATACTCTGATTAGGTAAACATTAATTCTTCACAAGTACACAATTCAGAAATCCTGTTTGCAAGGCTGGGTTTTGATTTTCTTCTCACTATTACAATATATGTATTTCATACATGTATATTGGTTTTTTTTTCTTTAATATCCCCATCCTCTAAACTTCTTGTCTACCAGGTACCTATTTCTGCCATTAACATCATGTGTTTCCCTGTCCACGTCTACCACTAGACCATGAGCTCAATGAGGGCACATCAGTGTAATTCTGTACCTCGCATGTCAGACACCATGCCCAGTGAGGAACTCCTAAGTAGAGCTTCTAGAACTGAAATGCTGTTCAACCCAAAATGATCTAAGGAATAGAAGAAAATGAAAATGATCTTTTTTGACCATGTTTTGGTGTGGAGACACACTTTGCAATAAAAAGCCCACCGTAGGTTCTTGCCCTTTCCTGCCTGTAACTGAGTGGGTTTATTTTAGTATTTCCTCAGCTGTGCCCATGGGCTTGTCTCTGGAATTCCCTATGCCTCTAGCTCCTCATCATCTAGAACAAAGTAAAATAAATAAGAATAAACAAGCTGGGGCAGATAAAAAGGAATTGTATTCAGCTGTTGGATTCCCATGCTATTTAGTTATTATGATGTCACTGGCAAAAGGAGTTCAACTGCTAAAGCAGAGAGACTTGCTGCTTCAGAGTGATAAATGCTTACTGGGCCATGATGTAACATTACTGTTACAGGATGATAACGTTATTTTAAATCATGATATATCATGATTTGAAGTACTATAACATGAAATAAATGATATACACCAGGAATCCACCTGTAATTCAGTCTTTCCAGCGCCTGGCCCTCATCCAAAGAGTTTCCGGGCCAAAGCTAAAAGCAAGACTGTGGGCTTCCTTACCCAACAAAGAAAACTCCAGCAAGGACGCTAAGAGAATTTGGTCAAAGTCTTAACTCTGAGCTCTCGATATTCTATTGAGGTGAGTTGGCAAAGTGTGAGAATAAGGAGGCCTGAAGCTAAGGTGAGTAGCAGTTTAGATGTGGCAGGAAAAGAAGGGTCCTGAGAAGAAGGGGAGAAGAGAGACTTCTGGAATGGAAGGGGACAGAGTAGATGTAGGAGGAAGGAGACAAGAATATTGTCAGCTATTCTGAGACTCTGGGATGAGATGAACTCCTTGCTCCCTGCCATGCCTACGTAAACTGGAACTGGACCATGTCTGGTTCCATGTCATGCTGCATCTGGATTTATAAATGGAAAATATGACTTCATTGTATTTGAATCATAGAAGAGGCACAAATTATGTCAGCTGAAGCAATTTCAATACACAAAATTTAAGTACAGGTGCCTGAATGGGGACCCTTATGTCTATGAATCTGAATTATAAATACCATTAGTGAAATGAGTCCAGAATTCTTAGAAATTCTTTTAGTTTTCCCTTCATGGTATTTCATTATTCAAAAATGTAGACTTAATGGATTCAGAAACATTGCTTGGGTTTTATCCTCATTCTCAGGCTCAGAGGCCCAGACTACCCTCTGTGGCCAATAGTGTTCCCTCTTTGAAGCACCAAGCACCCAGCTCCACCCTGCCTCCACCTGCCCCCAGCATAATCCAATTTAAGGAGCCAGTGTGTTAACTGATTATTAATAATCAGTCATTAATGTCAATTGCTGATCAATTAGTTAAGATTGTAAATAGTTACTGCACAGCTCTTCTGCGTCAGACACAGTTCTGTGTGCTGATATATGCTGATAATACACAAAGTCAGTTGGTAAAATGTAAAACCTGGTGGACGGTGACAAAGGTCTATTTACGTAGGGTCTTTCTGGCCAACTCTTGGCTCTGAAGTTTAAAAAACCCCAAATATGTTTAATCTCTGAGGATAAGAAGATGTTAAGCCATGTAGGCCAGATGCAGAGTGCGCTACGTGAAGTGGTAGAGGAGGGAGCCGCATGTCCTAGGAAGAGACAGTCTGTACAGAGCAGGTCTAAGATCTGGAGGTGAGACCGTATCATCTGTTCAGCGACAAAGCTCTGTTTTAGAGGACCCATGACCATCTGACACCTCTAAGAATCACTTGGACTATTTAGATTAGAGTACTACTTTCCCACTTAAGGTTCTGAGTATTAACGTATGGTGTTCTGGACACGTGGTGAAGATCCTCTTAGAGCTTACATGCTAATCAGGATCGTGCTGATGAAATGTGGGGTCAAGGGACTGCCTGAATAAGATCCGCATCCCAGGTTGATTGTTTATTGTTTCAATTCCCAGCCCTTATTTCGGGCCCACAGAATCAGTATTTCTTGGAGCAAGTCTGTATTTTTACGAAGGCTTCCATGTGACACTCATATTCCTTAAGGTTTGAGAGCCTCTGCCTTATAACTGCAGGGTCTGATTCCACTCAGACACTGTAAACCTCTTCAGGGGTCACTTGACAAGTCATATTGTCAGGTATTAGCCAATAAGTGCTACATCACTGTCTCTCCATCAACCCCCTCTCCCCAGTTTGCTGAGAATCTTTCTGAGCTTACATTAATCCACACTGGACCAGTATTGAGAAAAAATGCACTGAGAAGTATGGCAGACAAACACGAATAATCTCAGTAACCTCGTTTTTGATGGAAGAATAACGACCAAAGACGACATCGGTGCGCAGTCATCAGAAGAACTCAAGGAGTCTTTCGTAATGCTCAATAAGTCAACAGCACACCAGCATCAGGATCGGGTTTCAGTATGAAGAATTCGCCACACTTACCCACAAATATATGCTGATTTAAAATTGTGCAAAAAAAAACACAAAAAAACAAAAAAATCTTCTACATAAGACTATCAATCCATTAACTTATTTTGCATGAGACTAAGATATAGCCTTATTCTGTTCTTTGAAGTAGTTCTTTTTTTTTTTTTTTTTTTTAAGATTTTTTATTTATTTGACAGACCACAAGAGAGGCAGAGAGGCAGGCAGAGAGAGAGGAGGAAGCAGGCTCCCCACTGAGCAGAGAGCCCGATGCGAGGCTCGATCCCAGGACCCTGGGATCATGACCTGAGCCGAAGTCAGAGGCTTTAACCACTGAGCCACCCAGGCGCCCTGTTCTTTGAAAGAAACTAAAAACAACAACCAAGAAAACCACCTCTCCGATTTACATTTTAATAAATCCTTTTTAGAAAACCAATATGTAACAGATTCAACCTTGGGAAAAAATTGAGTTCTCATTTTTATCTTCTTGAATTCTCTCAATATTCTGTCACAAATTGTGTTCCCCAAATTTATTGGCTCATCTGGTTTTGCCCATTCCCTGTAAGGCCACAGCATTGGTCCTTCTTTGTGAGGTCTCAGTTTTATCTGGTCCTGAATCCTGAATAAAACATGGAGGAACATGTTTCCATTCACCGTATTTCCCTCTTAGGTGGAACGGCCACCAGACAGAGGGGCTTTCTAGGCTGCATTCGGTCTCTGCAGCTGAACGGAGTGTCCCTGGACCTGGAAGAAAGAGCTAAGGTGACACCCGGAGTGGAGCCGGGTTGTAGAGGGCACTGCAGCAGCTACGGAAAGTTGTGTCAGAATGGAGGGAAATGCAGAGAAAAGCTCAGCGGGTTCTCTTGTGACTGCACCTTCTCTGCGTATGCAGGGCCTTTCTGCTCCAAAGGTAAGTATGGCATGGGGTATCCAGTGTGAAGAAAACATCTTGTCGTCATTTTCTGGGTAGCTAATTTGAAAGAGAAATAGTTCCATTTCTGATTTTTTTTTTCTTCAAATTACCTGTTTCATGCTAATCCCATTTCATTTCTTGGATATTTGCCTCATTTCTTAAAAAACTAGTATCTATTAATAATAAAGCCTCTCAAGTTGCCTCTAGATGTCTTAAAGTATTGGCTGCTTCATCTGCTTTTTTTCTATCTCATGTTGATGCTCTTAAGGATTATAGCTGTCAACAACCTGTCCCATGGGGCAGCTCTCTATTTTAAAATCTTTAAAGGCATTATTGTTATTTTTGATGAAGATAGTCAACCATGAAAAGAGACTTAGGAAGTATTGTGTTTTGGTTTTTGCCAAACAAATATTTTTTCCAAGAATAAAAATAACTTTTCCATTAAATATGCATGTGTAACAAAATAGAGATACTCCAGCATTTTTCTCTATGATGTGGGCAATATCTGTGAAGTAAAATAGTGGAATGTTTTTCAGTTTGTCTTGTTCACAGACCTATGTCATGGAAGAAAGGAACATCTGAGTGTAGTATTAAGTGTTCTGGATGGACTTCTCTGAATACACAAACATTTGTTATGCTTTCATAGTTGCTCCTAGAAAACTGCCATCATGTTTAATTCAGTTGCTTTATTTGAGTGTGTCTGGGCTACTGAACCTTTTCCTGAAGGAGGCTAACAAAAATTGCCTCCAAATTAAAGCAATTCCTGCTTTGCAAAGAAAGCCCTTGGGATTATTTCATGGAAAGTGGGTTAAAAGTCATGTACTTTTTATCAGAACTAAGTTATAATTTCAAGTCAACCTCTAATAATAACTCACACACCACTGCTCTCATTCTAGGAGGCTGTTCACAGTTAGAGTTAGAGGGCACCTGGGTAGCTTAGTGCACTTAGTGCCTGACTCTTGGTCTTGGCCTGGGTCTCAATCTCAGTCAGATTTTGATCTCAGGTCATGAGTTCTAAACAAAGTGAGAACAAAGACCACATCTTCCCAAGAACGTGTCTTTACTTTTTGAATCTGAATGATTTCTAGTTCAGCTTGCTAACTGCAATCAAGAATACTACTCTGCATCTGTGTGTCATGTTGCATACAAAAAGTGTGTTGCACATAATAAAAATAATAAAACAAGCAAACAAAAACACTCTTCAAGTGCCGAGGGAATGGAAATGTTGCTGTGTCACCCCGCGAGCATCATTTACAGCTCACGTTCCACAACTGGTTCCACTTTATAGTAATGGAGAGAAGTAGAGTTCAAGGATCCAACTCTAATTATTCCTCCAGTATCCTCCTCATTTTCATACATAAATAAAAAATATGTGGTGTGTGTGCATGCACATGCATGTGTGTGTGAATTTGGGATATTTGTCTCATATAAGTAAAATACTACACTTTTGTAAAACTAAAAGAGGCTGGATAGTTCCTTGTGTTGATCACTGCTACACAGATGCTGCTGCCCTCTCTTACATGAACGCTGGACTTAGCTTCTTTTCATAAGGCACAATAAATAGGGGAAAGTGTTTAGGTAAAAAGGAACATTTCTGCCTGTTGATCCTGGAAGGTAAGAGGACCCCTCAAACTTCCTTCCTGTTACAGGAAGACTAGTGTATTCTATCTACAGAATAATAGATGGGACTAAAAATTTAAATAAGAAAATGGTTGGTTGGCAAGAGAGAAAAAAGCCAAAAATCCTGGTTTATGTCTGAAGTCAGAGTGGAGGACGTTATGCTTTCAATTATAAGGTTAACTAGCATATTAATTACATATAATTCTAACATAAAGCCATTTCAAGGACCATCATAAAAGTTCTATTAACTTTCTGTGTTCTTTAGTTCTGGTTTGGAGCTATTTGTTTTATCTATACAATTTGTTATTTTTAATTAAAAACATCAATATAACTGAAACAAGATCCTTGTACTTAATTTTTAACATAAAATGTGTGTATCATTTCAGAGATTTCTGCATATTTTGGATCTGGCTCATCTGTGATTTACAATTTTCAAGAAAATTATTCCTTAAATAAAAATTCCAGCTCCCACGCTGCTTCATTTCATGGCGATATGAAACTGAGCAGAGAAATGATCAAATTTAGCTTTCGAACAACACGAGCACCAAGCTTACTGCTTTATGTGAGCTCCTTTTATAAAGAATACCTTTCAGTTATCATTGCCAAAAATGGTGAGTGCTTTTTTGATGAGAGAGAGAGAGAAAATTGAATTAGAACATTAGATTAGTAATAATAGGGATTGTTCTCGTGTTCTTGCCTCTCAAACTACAAACAGGAAGAAAAGTGTGCCTGTTTTTTGTATTCAATTTTGCTTTTCAGTACTATCCTATAAATTTAATCTAAGAGGACTATTTAACATTTTAAGATAGCTTTAGCTTATAATTTTAGTAATTTCACATATTCAGTGTTCATTTTTTATTTCTATAAAATACTTAACCATATTTTATTATTGCTAGAAGCTCTTTACTATTCCGTATAAGATCAGTCTCAATTTTATGGTTCATTTTGAAAGAAGATGCCTATTTGTATATAGTAAATACTTCCTCCAATTAAAAGTAGAGAGATTTTGAGGGAATGTTAACAACCTAACATTATATATAGGAATAGATCCACAAAATAATCTGTTGGTTCTAACGGTCAGCAATGAAATTGTCATGGGAAATGTTGGTACATCAGTGCAGGGCAAGGGCTTGTGGATTAGGACATGTGTATATTACAGAAGCCTTGTCACTGCTGATGTTTTTTCTCCTCTCTATGTCCAGATTAAAGATAAAAATTCCATAGATAAATTATCTGAGTGAGGAAAATAAGTTTATAAACTTGAATGTATCATTTCAACTCAAATAAATATGGCCCAAGGGCACAGAACACTAAGATAAAAATAATATTGTTAAATAAGTATATTTACCTTCACTGTCTATCTTTTGAGCTTGAAGCTTATCTATACATTAGGATATTTCCTTGGCTAAATTGGAGCTACCTTGTGAAATAAATTGGCATCTTTGCAGGCAGCTAAGTGAGATACTAATTCTCATGGTAAGTTTGGCCAAAAACCATTGATTTCATCCTAATCTCATTCCAAAATCTATGACTGTGACCATGTGGAAATATTTTTCATCTTTAGTAAAACTCCATTTGCTTATAAAAATTCCGTTAATCAGTTGCATTTTAGGAGTGGCAGATGTATATTTTTCAAAGATGAGATTATGGAAGCACTTAATGCAATATTCCACAACAGTCTGGCATTTCATAATATACGAAGGTGTGTTTTTTAAGTTAGAGGCTAGTATAGAGATTTGCTTATGCTTAACTGCATATCTGACTTCTAGGGGAAAAGTTGAAGATTTGCGGGAAAGACTACTTACTGGCAACATCCTTGGTCTTGATCTTGAAAATAGTGCAATTTAACATAGAAGCTGACTTCTAAGAATTATGAGGAAAGGAGACCTCCAATAAGCTACTGTGAATTTCCCACCAGAAACTGAAAGCTAAAAAGAATACTCTCTGAGTTTTGAAAAGTAGCTTTTAAACTAGAATTTTAACTAAAAAGATCACTTCTCTTCCCTACTTTAGGAAGTTTGCAGATCAGGTACAAGCTAAATAGGTATCAAGAACCTGATGTCGTTAACTTTGATTTCAAAAACATGGCGGATGGACAGCTTCACCATGTAGAGATTAACAGAGAAGAAGGAGTGGTCTTCGTAGAGGTAATATAATAAATTCAAGAGAATTAGTGGTTACCATTACGATTGCCCAGCATGAAGGACTGTCGGCAGAATTATGATAATGAATAGATTGAAGATGTCCTTCCAGTGTTGCTCCTGCACAGACCATAGACAGACTGCCAAATGTGGTCTAGTTTTTGAAAGGATAAAGATTCTGTCCAAGATATGATTAATATTT
This sequence comes from Mustela nigripes, assembly GCF_022355385.1. Classification (NCBI taxonomy): domain Eukaryota; kingdom Metazoa; phylum Chordata; class Mammalia; order Carnivora; family Mustelidae; genus Mustela; species Mustela nigripes. The sequence continues at coordinate 49,177,723 of NC_081573.1, forward strand.
GATACCCAAAATGCCACATTTTCCTCATTTATTTTACATCGTTCAGGGGGGAAAGCTGTCTATTTTATCATATATACAACTAGTAAAGAGCTATTACTACTCTCATGAAACAAATAGAATTGTTCATTCTACCAGTTTTTAAAGAAAAGCACGAAAGTTTTGGACCTCTACACAGAGGAAGATGTCTTAGCTGAATGACTCAAGTGAAAATACCAACCTTGGTAAAAGTTTCAAGGTGAAAAAACTCATATCTTGTTGTTTTTTTTTAAGCTTTATGAACTTTGGATTTCTCATATAGTAGAGAAAATTACAATGCTGTAAGGGGATAGAAGATGGGGTGCACTGCTATCTGAGGGTAGAAGAGGAGGTTTAGAAAATGTCATTCACCTTTGTAAATGGCTCTTTAAATTTTGTTTTTTATAATCTCTGGGGCCATACTAACAATTGCCTATTTTACCATTTTTCTTCTGTCTTCTGTGGATTTTTGTCCTCTTCCCAACAAAATGGCATCCATCTGGCTGTTTGTACCTCATGTGACAATTCTATAGATCGATGATAATGCAAAGAGACAAGTCCACCTGTCATCAGGTACAGAATTCAGTGCCATCAGGTCTCTTGTACTGGGCAGGATTTTAGGTAAGTAAGGGCACGATACTCCCCTAATCATGACACAAAAAGATCAGAAGAGTCATAGTCCAAGTGTACGCACATGCACACAGGCCACACACAAACTGATCACGCCAAAAGAAATGCCCTGTTTTATCTTGAGGACAAAATGAGTGATAATCGAGGCAAAACCAGTAACTTCTCAGGGGTTTATGTAACTGTGTGCAGGGACGTCCTGCTGAGCAGGCATGGTCCTTTGACAAAAATGCCACTGTGGTCTCCATGTAATGAAACATGATATTGTTCTCACACTTCAAAAATATCAAACAATAAAGGTAGAAATCACAGACTATGTATCAATCACCTGCCAAATACACAGGCTGTCATCTAATGATCAAACCAGGACTAGACCTAAGAGAGAAGGGAGGGGAGAGCAGGGGCTTTTCTTCCAGGTTTGTGAATCTGTTTTAGGTGCTTGCTTGGATCCTCTTTGCTTTGTTGAAAGGTGGTAGTAGCTCGCCGCTCTGGCTGGAACCCTGTGTCTACTTAAATGTCTTGTGGTTATTATTTATATCCACCAATTCCTTCTGATAGAAGCATACCCTTGCCATTTTAACATCAAAATATATATACATTTTTTTATACTTGCCAACAAGGACTAGGTGGAAAGAGGAACAGTACATTTTGAAAGGGTTTTCTTTTTAGTTATAAGTAAATTATAAAGAAGAGTGATACTTAACATGATTTGGTGGGGATGGAGACCTCTTGTAGTCCAATGTTGATCTCTTGATTGATATTTGATGCGAGCCTGGAATATTTCCCCTCAGAGAGTAAATGGAATCTTTTATTTTTTGAACTCTTCAGTTATTTGTACCTTGACTAATTATTCCTAACATTTCCTGAACATAATCTCAGAATTCTGAGAAATATTTGATTAAACCCATGGGTGAGTGATCAAAATATTGGTCCTTGAGAAGGTTAATAGTTAAATTTATGAATATGTATAGGTTTTCTAGGACTATGAGCACCGAAATTGTGTGCTCTCAATCTACAAACAAACAGAAATACGAGTTGCAATGTTCTCTCAGTATGCTAGAGTGGACATGTGCAAAGTACTTCTTAGATATTTGGAAGCTTACCTGAAAAATTCCAAGTGAGTATCATCATGTAAATTATGTAAATTCGACTATAGCAATAAAAAAAATCAAATAAATATAACAAATCCTGATCTCAAGAGTTCCTCAGTCTAGCAGGGTCTGAGATGAGGCATTACATAAAAATGTAAAACACAAGATAGAAAATTTTAACAGCCATGCATAATGTTAATACAATCATATTTTTGAAGAATAAAATCTTCAAATTTAATGCCACAGTTACTGATGAAAATACCTTTTGTGAGTAGAAATATGTTAAATATATTATAAGACAATTGGGAAACTTATCTGCATTCTATTAGGAGGATTGTATTAGTCAAATAGTAGAATAATAACATTCATTATATAAATATTTGTTTCCCTTTTTGTAAATGAGGAGGGAGATTAGTAGGGAATTAAAGATGTTAATGTTTTTATTCAAGAATAGCATATTATTAAAATGCATATCACTCATACTGAAAAATAAGATTAAAGTCCAGATTCAGCAATGAACTTTATAGTCTGAATCAATTCTTCTCCTAAAAGTATAGGTAAGAATGTATATGGTGTGTACCTAAGGTTAGGATCTTGACCAAGGACCAAGAACTAATCCTCTATTCAAGTCATTTGTAATTCAAAGGAGAATAATAATTTATGGTATATGAATTTACAATTAAATATATGTAGTATATTATTATATTTTAATATGGTATATTAATTTGTAGTAAAATAGTTGCAAAAATGGAGCTGTTAATTTTCCAGAGAATTGTTCTTAGAGTTTCTTATTACATTAGGCTGGGTCTTCTTAGAGTTTCTTATTACATTAGGCTGGGTCTTCCAAGAAGCTGTCACCAAGTCAAAATCAACCACGTGAGGATTTTATTCAGGGAACAACTTATAAAAAAGAAAGTGAGTGGGAGCTGGTCAAGAATGGAGAGCCATCAGATGGCCATGCAACTCTGCCTCCTAATGAAGGAAAGAGAATGAAAAAGTTAGAAGGATCTTGGAAGTTTGTGCCATGTCAGAAGGGTTGAGCAGTCTTTGGGGAGCCCTTGAGTCAGCCAGCCATTGGAAGAATCTCCTGTTTCCCAAGAAGGAGCCTGCCTTAGGAATCCCTGCTGTGATCAGCCACCACTGGGAGCCACTCACAGGAAGCATGACCTTGGCCCAAATATAAAGATAGGTTTCAGAGGGCCCTAGGTCAGTTACTCTCCTCTAGTTGGAGGCCTGCAAGGACTTTGTCATGGCCCCACATATATCAAATATGTTTTTCTATTTGGAAGCTCATTTTTCTTAGATTCATTTAGCACATACTTTGTGATCTGTGTGACGTGTTGTGCACACAGAGAGTGCCATTCAGCAAAGTGGACATTGTGTCTGCCCTCACAGAGCTTTTGTTTAGTGGGCACACACACAATTGTCACACACAATGTCCCTGTGTATGCAGTTGAGTATAATGGGCCTTATATCACTTTAGATAAAATAGTTCCAAATTGCCCCCCAAATAAAAATGAGTTGTAATATTTATGTCATTTTATGATTTCTGAATATTTCTTTTAAGGGAGCAGAATATAAACATTCATCAATCATTTTTTTTTTTTTTTTGGAGTGGCAATTTGTCTGCCTTTTCAACCAAAGCCTGAAGGATATGACCATTCATTGCTATTATAGATGGAAACCCAGAAACAAGGACCTATTTTCCTTCTTTCAACTTTCTCCATTACTCATTTCCTAAATTTAGGAAGAACTATGGACATTATTTTGGATGATTGTCACTGAACAAACATTACTAGCAGATACTCAAAAAGAAGGTAAATTTTAGAAATAATATCAAACAGTATTATGACAACATGGAAACCATCTCTAACTCCCTATTACATTTAAGTTAAGGACTCAGTAACCTTGACAATAATAATCATTAGTAGTCGGGAGGTGTGGTGGGAAGATCAAGGTTTTAGCCAAGCAGCTTAGTTCAGATCCTTCTATGATCAAGAGTACATTAAATCTGCTCTTCATAGCCGTATCTCATTGTGAGATTAAGCTCTGAATTCTGTGTCTAGATACTTTTATATGTTATTATAGATTTCTAATTTATTTTAGTAAAAATTGGATGATTTGCACTTACCTGAGCGGTAGCTTTTGCACATTAGAGGTCTTGATCAATAGTGATTATTCCTTGGGCACCTGCGTGGCTCAGTTGGTTAAGTGTCTGCCTAGGCTCAGGTCATGATCTCTGGGTCCTGGCATCGAGCCCCATGTCGAAATGAATAAATAAAATCTTAAAGAAAATAGTGATTATTCCTCTCTCCTGAGGACACAGAGCCAGGAGATAGCTCAGTTCACTGCAGTGGAGATTAGGCCACATGTAGATAATGTCTGTAGTCAGCAAGGAAAGGACAGCCAGTCTCCACTGAGAGCTGGAGGAACAACTTCTAGTGTGTCAGGAATCCTTTATGTAAAACTCACTTCAGTGCCTAGAGGCAGGGAGAAATCAGATGACCTAAGTCCTGATTATGTAATTATATTGTGATAGGACACATAAGAGAATGGTTATTTTAAAAGCAGATTTTAAAAGAGAAGTACAGCTTAGAAGAGCAGTAAGAAGTCTCAATTTCTTTTCTTCATCAGGTGGATTTTTGAATATTTTAGCAATTATAATGTCATAGACTATCTTTGATGCATAGAGCGGCTTCATCCTTGTGGAGGCTCTAATTGTTTCCATAGAATTAATGGCATTATTTTGAACTGGCCGTACCTAGAAGCTTAAAAACACCTTTCTCCTCATCATGATACAGGAGCATAGATCAAAGTGTCCCGTCCCAAACCCAGAAAACAGTCAGGTTGCTGAAACACGTATCTGATTTTAATTATAGAGCACGTGGTGTGGTAGACGTTGAGATGTTGTCAGAGACTCATAGAATCACAAGGATGTGCTCCAGGTAGGAAGGATGGGTTTGCTCCTTTGACAACGATATCACCCTGATCGCTTTCATTTGGCAAACATACGAAAACAGAGCTCTCCTTACACTTCAAAGAAAATACTGAATGATAAAAGCAAAAGTCACAAATCCCAAATTATATATTTATCAGCTGCCAAAACTAGACACCTTTATACCATGATAAAACTAGAATAATTCCTAAAGTAAAAAAGAGAAGGCAATTGTTTATTTCTTTAGTTACTGACATGCTTTAAAATGTAACTGCACCAGGAATAAGTAAAAAAAATAAAGCCACTGTCAGGGAATTACACTGTCATGTGAGTGACTTTATTAAAGAGCAGGAACTGGTGGAAGAGAAGAGAGAATGAGGTCGGCAGGAGAGTGCGCACAGGAGCTCCGGGCGCAGAGCACGGAGATGCGGGCCAGGCCGGCCTAGTGATGAGCCACGGGACTGGTCCGGCGGAATAAGAGCAGTGAAATGTGAATTCTGCTAGTGTTGTCTTTTGGGTATACTAGAAGGTTAGAGCTGGTTTCCATGTCATCATAGTACAAATTGATATTATTACCTAAAAATCACCCTCCTTGATAACTGTTACTAATGCTTATTAATGAGGACTGGAGATAAAACTTTGTTCCTATGGTTCGTTTCCTTTGTAAAAGGAGCCCTGGAGGACAAGAGGGGAAGCAATTTTTTTCCTTTCCAGTCTTCCTTCTGAAAAGGCAAACAGTCTGACGTCCTTTCTCTATTAAGTATGTTGCTCACGTGTATTAAGGACTGATGTCGAGGTGAATGATTCCTCATCAGCTCCGCTAGGAGAACTATTAACTTCAACATCATATAAGAAGAGATGTAATTGATCTGAGGAACTATGCAGGCATAAAGTTGCTTTGCTAACTCATTAAGGTTTCGTTGGGTCACAATGCCACACTTGAAAAAAGAAACTCCGTGAAGACCATTCCATAACCTTGAGATTGCACCAGACCTTGCACGGAAACATGTGCTCACATCCTGAACGATGTCACCCACTGTGGAATGACGGAAGAATCTCTGTTCGAAGACGGAGTGAAGTTTACAGTCACTATTACTTGTTTGTGTCAGATCTGTTATGGTCCCAGAACGCTGACCGGCAGCAGTTCCTTGGTCCTTCTGGTGTGGGAAGAACCAGGCGGCCTCAGACACACTTGGCTCACATTCCTGCATAACTAACAGTCTGCATTACATTCATTTTTACATCCAAAACTCACTGTAAAATGAAGTTCTGAGTTCTGTTTATGGATTGCTTTTCTGTTAGAAGAGTTTTCTAAAAGCCTGCAGATGTTTTTCAGTCATTCTCTGCTGGGCAGTAGCCTTGATATATTTAGAGGCAATGACCCGAAGGGATCATTGATCTCTTCTGAGGCTGCAGAGCCAGGAAGTAGCTCAGATTTCTGCAGTGGAGATTTAGGCCAGATGTAAATAAAGTGTGTGGTCAGAGGGAAGAGAGTGTCTACTCCATCTCATAGAGGAGCTATAGGAACAAACGTCAGTCTCGGTGATACTTTATGTAAAACCTGCTTCAAAGCCAAGGGGCTACATAAGACAGTTTGATTAGATTCCTTAAGGGACACTGTGATTGTGTAAATGTCTGTGACACTTAAGACAGGTTATATTCAAAGCAAAAGAGAAGTACGGATTGCCCAGAGATATCGAACTATAAATAGCTTCTGTATTAATCAGATTTTCAAGGTTATATCTCTGAGCAGTAGGTTTGGTTGGCAAATAAATACGTTTTATGAATAACTGCTTCCTTATCCATGTAGCATTTGCTGACTGCTTTGCCATTTTACTTTTGCACTGACTCTTGTTTATTGAATCCTGGTCGTAATTGCATGTAATGATGAAGATGTCGTGCCGGGTCTTAGCCGTGCTCCCCCTCTGACTTAGTGCACCATGTTCTGGCAAGCCTTCTTACCCTTACTTTTACGTGTTAAAGATGCTGAGATACTTTTGAAACAAGGTCCCTCTTGCTAGGTATAGCCAACCTATTTGGTTTCGTTTTCTGAGGTTTTCTGTTAGTTTGGTAATGAGAGCCACAAGAATTTCCATGAAGCCCTCCTTAAGATGTTCTTCCATTTACTTCACGGCCTTTCCAGAAACAGTCCTCTTTCCAGGTATAGAAATGCTCTTCATACGAATTTTAATTCCTTGGGACTCTTATTTTTCTTGTAGGCTTTTTGTTAAAAAGTTTCTTCTTTAACAAAGCAGAAGTCATTCCCTCTGTTAGAAAATACAGTTGAGGCTAATTTTTTATAGGCAAGATTATAAAAAATCTGAGTCTGTTAAGGGTTTTTATAACCAGAAATATATAAAACATGATTGAGTCCTCTAAGGATTTGTGTCAAGTAGGAGACGTCGGTCTTCAATTCCTCCATCCTCCCTGTTCTAATCGTTAAATGGTGTTGGCATTTCAGGAGTCCGATAATTGGAAAGATAGGTATTTTTCTCATTGGCTTTATTAGCACAATTGTGAATGTCCAGTAAGATATCTAATGCCATGTATTTCTAAGGCCAGTTTTGCTTATGAACAACATAGTATAGCTGTTCATTTTGTTTGGACTCAGTTCTGGGGAGGTAGCTGAAGAAGCCTGTGCAGTGCCTTTCCTCCTGGTTCTAATTCCTACCCATTGACTCTCCTAAATATAGGGGTTGTTGGTCCAGCCCAGCAGGCAGGGGGAAGCCTGGAGGTTGCCAGTGAAGAAAGTGTTGGGGGACTCCTTGGCCTCTGGTTGGAAGAGAGTTAGGGGCCAGCCTAGGAAAGTCTTGGAGGGCGGACCCTAAATTGTATAGATCCCTCCCCTCCACTTGGAAATGCTTGGCTTGCAGATATCTTTGGACCCCATGGGGAGAGGTCAGCGTTGAAAACGTCATTGTGCCCGTTTACCCTCTTTGCCAAAGAAGGGAGCAACTTGAAACTTGAGGAGTTCCTGAGTTTTGCAGAGGATGGTCTGAAGTTTGAGTCCTCTCTCTCTGGAGGTTCCATGAGTCCTTGGCCTACAGCCGTCACTGGCATGGGGGGCAACTCCATGGTCTCCCTTCTCTGGTGTCAGCCACCAGGACGTCAGTGACTGAAAAGCTCCTAGCAGATGAGAAAAGCAACTCCATTTTTAAGAAGATGCAATAACCAAAAAAGAAGAAGATGATGATGATTTAACAATAAAATGGGAGAAGAAACAAATCATTCCCTATGACAATAAGCCTTTTCAGGGAAACAGACACCATCACAATGAAACTTAGTAAGAGCACTTGCTTTTAGCAAAGCAACCAAAAGACCTGGAAGAACTAAAACGTATGGTTGTTCCAGACCAAAAATGTCAAAGTAAGAAAGAGTGATCTTTGTTGAAACTTGAATTCATCACCTAGAAGATCAAGTGAATGAAGCACTTGACTCACACAAAATTAAGTCCTAAATGATAAAAATCAGGTGGGAAGAGTAAAATCCCTTAGAATATGCAGAGGAGACCCCATGTGAATAATCAGAACAAAAAGATAAAAAAATTGGAGGTGAATGGGGTGCCTGGTGGTACCTTTGGTTAAGTGCCCAACTCTTGGTTTCAGCTCAGGTCCGGTTGTGAGATCTAGCCCTGCATTGGGCTCCAAGCTCACTGGGGAACCTGCTTGAGGATTCTCTCCTCCTCCCAACACCTCTTGCTCATTCTCCCTCTCTCTCATTCTTTGTAAAAATTAAAGCTAAAAAAAAATATGAAGGTGAAGCAATAGTCGTTTGCACAATGTATGAAATTTTCTAGGCTAAAGAAAATCTTTGTGTCACCACATGATAAGGGCCCACCATGTTCTATGAAAAATTCCTGAATCATCAAATTTTTTAAAAAAATTTGAGGAAGAAAAGTAATAGAGCCAGAAGATGCTAGAATTATATCTACAGATTCCTAAGGGAACAGGACTATGAAGAGTCAACCTTAAAAGAGACACACAGGGGCACCTGGGTGGCTCAGTGGGTTAAGCCGCTGCCTTCGGCTCAGGTCATGATCTCAGGGTCCTGGGATCGAGTCCCGCATCGGAGCCTGGAGTCCAGCAGGGAGCCTGCTTCCCTCTCTCTCTGTCTACTGTGATCTCTCTCTCTGTCAAATAAATAAATAAAATTAAAAAAAAAAAAAGAGACACACACAAAAATCACCTAATCCCTCCAGATAAATTTCTGTTCCAGACATACTCCATCACACTTTCTAAGTCATTTCTTCAGATCATCACCACTCTAGTGGTATCTAGATCATCACCGCTCATTCCTGTTTCTGTTTATTTTCTGACTCTGCTACTAGAATGTGAGATGCCTGATATGCAGGGAATCTATTTCCTTTCTTGGTAGCTCTTAAAAAAAATATCAGTTGATTAACTGCCCACTTTAAGTTTTAGAATTTAAAGTATTTTATACAGTAACTTGTAATATGTAAAATGTTTTGGACTTGAAGGTATAGTTTTTAATATCCCTCTCAGGGCACCTGGGTGGCTCAGTTCAGTTAAGCATCCACCTCTTAGTTTTCGGCTCAAGTCCTGATCTCATGGGTGGTGAGATCAAGCCCCCCATCATTGGGGTCCATGCTCAGCAGAAGTCTGCTGGGATATTCTCTCTCTCTGCACTTTATCCCACTAGCTCTTTTTCTCTCTCTCCCAAACAAGAAAATATTTTTTATTAAAAAGTAAAATAGAATTCATCTCCTATCAGATTTGTACCAGGGAAGTGAATCTTACCTATTTACATTTTTTTCTAGTTCAAAAGATAAGATTTTTTAAAACTACAGAAATTGTAATCAAGATTTTAACATGGTGGAATAAATGTGAAAAGCACTGTCTTGGCTATGCTGCTATTAATGTATGTTTTCTTTTCTTATTAAAGTAAAAAAAAAAAAAATCCCAAAGCAAGAATGCTGTCTTTCTAAACATAAATATATTTGAATGTATATCCATTCAAGTGAGCGAATGCTCTGTGTTGGGAGTTAGTTCTTGGCGTCTGCACGTGGACGGAATGGCTTCTAGTAACAGCATGATGCTGGGGGTTGAGGGTCACCTATGGGTCTAGGGAGCCCACCTTTGCGCAGTGATGTGGGATGGCCTGGTGGTCCGAACTTGGCCTTCTAAGACGGAGAATGCTTAAGCCCAAGTGCCATGTATCTGTCCCCCACAGCAGGAGAGGAAGGTCGTCCCTCTGCTGTTCAGACTGGAGGATGACGTTCGTGATACTCACCATTTAATCAGCATTTTTTTTTTAAGATTTTATTTATTTATTTGGCAGAGACACAGCAAGAGAGGGAACACAAGCAGGGGGAATGGTAGAGGGAGAAGCAGGCTTCCCACTGAGCAGGGAGCCTGATTCAGGGCTCGATCCCAGGACCCCGGGATCATGACCTGGGCCGGAGGAAGACACTTAATGACTGAGCCACCCAGGCACCCCTTAATCAGCATTTTTATCATTAGGTATAAAGTGTGATTGGAAATGGAACAAAACAGGTGTTCTTCAGAATTCTTAACATAACAAGTGGGTTCAATCAGAGCTGAATTGTCCAGAGTCACTTCAAGACTAGCTGCTCTCAAGCCAAAAAATAAATAATAACAAAATAAATAAGAGGCACTGCAGAAGATAGGAACAGAGGAGAGAAAACAATGTGTCAGTCAGAAAGCAGTTCATAAGTAGTAGAGCCTTGTGGCTTGGAGCCCGACAGGCCCGACTCAGAATGCCTACGGCTCCCCGGCCTCCAGCAGTCACTGCGGTTCTGACCCCACGTGTCCCGCCCTTAGGACTGCCAGCAGACCTGGGCCCTGGGAGCTGCAAACACGAGCATGCAAACCCCTGACCACAGTGCTGAGCACATTCATAGGACCCAATAAATACTTAATACCTGTTATCCTTTAAAAAAAGAGAGAGAGAGAGAAATGCAGATTGTGCCTGTGTCCCTGTACACGCAGAGCAGGTGAGAGGAGTCGTGCTGTTCTCTGGTCCCACTGGGTGGGTTGCACGCATTGTCGTCCGACAGCATTTGAACTTTAAAACTCTACGGGTCATTCACCTGGATTCAACTGCAGCCTCGCCAAGCATAAAATGTAAATATAGTCTTCACTGTAAAACTGTGAATTAATATTCTGACATTCAAACCAATCTCCGTGCCACCGTATCGCAGATAAACTAAACTCCCGTTGGTGTGGGGGAGGGGCTCTCTGTCTAGAGGGGACAGGAGACTCACACAAGTCTGAGTGACAGGCAGCACAGAAAGAGGGAGAAAAGGCAGCAAGGTATGAACATTTTCACTGCTGTGCCTGAGTCATTAGGGGGATTTTTTTGGGGTGAAGCCTCCACCACGTGGTAACATCCCCCTGCGTGTTCGGTTGGAGTTGCAGAGTATAGGAAAGCTTTCGGGCCAGACCGAATTGTCTGGTTGGGCAGTGGATAAGGGAACTCTAGAAGCTCAATTTTCCATCTAGCTTCCATGCTTTTCATATTTACGTCTCACAAACTGAGCCGAATTTATTTCCAAATCAGGAAGCACTTTACTCTCTTACTCCAAGCCCTATCACAAATCATGTTAATGATCTATGTTTCAATTTACCATCTCACAAACCCTCATCAGTTCAAAACCTGGCCCCTTCTTAGGGAGACTTCAATCACTTCGATGTTCACCACATCATATCAAATTAGCCATCCTTAAAACTTGCCTTCATTCACTTGGAGAGGCTCGACAGTAGTCACGGAGAGACTTACTGGACCTGACTCTTTTAATGAAGACAAAAAAGGGGAATTTTGTCTCCCGCATATGTGTCACTTTTGTATTACCAGACTCAAACATTCTGTGTGTAGCCTTGCCTGTTCACTCTTGCACAGTTACTAACATTTTGCTGTTTGGGTTCACAGAACACAGTGATGTAGACCAGGAGACGGCACTGGCCGGCGCGCAGGGCTTCCTGGGCTGTCTCTCTGCCGTGCAGCTCAGCCACGTGGCCCCGCTGAAGGCTGCGCTGCAGCCCAGCCACCCGGCCCCCATCACCGTCTCGGGACATGTGACAGAGTCCAGCTGTATTGCCCAGGCCGGCACTGACGCCACATTGAGAGAAAGGACACACTCGTTTGCAGGTGGTGTGTGGCTCCTCCTTTACACACCGACAAACACACCGGTCCCCTGGACATTGAGTGCTCTGATGCTGCTGAGGCAGCATGTTCTCAAGGTGGCCTCTCAAAATTGGCTTTGTTAGCTTGATGACCAGTTGCCTTGCCCATTTCTTCTCTAGATTCTCAGTGCTTTATTCACGTGAGCCCTGCACTTGACACTTCTGAGCTTAAAAAAAATTGTCCGTAGAGATCCCACCTTGACTTGGCTAATTCTGCTCTGGTTTAAAATGTTTTAAGATTTTTATTTTTCCAAAATTTCCTCTTTTGCTTGGCCGTATCACTCCATTCCCCCCTTTTATATCCTTTTACTGCAGATCATTCGGGAACAAGAGACAACAGACAACCCCATGCTAATGCGATCAGAAGTGACTCTGCAGTGATTGGAGGTAACAGAAAACCTGGATGGGCTCTTCTTTGATACCTCCCATTACTAGAAGTGGCAAATATTTAGTGTCAGAGAAACCATGAAGAATCCACATACATCCCCAGGGTCAGGCACTGAAGCCTTAGGTCAGCGGGGTTGGTTTATTATTTATACCGGATTGCCTTTTAGAGTCTTCTTGAATTCCCGACTTCCTTGAAGAGTTTCAGTATAAATAATGGATAATTTCACCAAGGCACCACACTCAAGGAATAGTTGCTAAACTGTGTAAAAATGAGTTCTCATTTAGCTTGAAAGTGGCCTTCTACAATCCCTAGGGACATCTGAATATACTGGAGGAAGCAGTACGGGTTTTGTTGGCTTCTTGGAATTTGTTGTATCGCTTCTGCAAGAGTTTCTGTCAACAGTGGGAAAAACTAATATTTTTGGCCATGCTCAATAAAGTGGATAGTTCCACGGTTTAGGTCACATCAATGAATATTACATTTTCAGTTGCATTTTTGTCAAATATTAGGCTAGGAATAAAAGTGATTCAAAGTTATTTTATTTTATTTTTTTTTAAAGATTTTATTTATTTATTTGTCAGAGAGAGAGCAAGCGAGAGAGAGCACAGGCAGACAGAGTGGAAGGCAGAGTCAGAAGGAGAAGCAGGCTCCCTGCGGAGCAAGGAGCCCGATGTGGGACTCGATCCCAGGACGCTGGGATCATGACCTGAGCCGAAGGCAGCTGCTTAACCAACTGAGCCACCCAGGCGTCCCCAAAGTTATTTTAAATTGAAGAATTAACCCCCCAAATTTAAAAATATTTCTTGCTGACAATGAAACAGTGTATTTTCTGAGACATAATTTATTCAAAACCACCCCCCAAATATATATTTTTCTCCTGATCAGTGGTCTTAAGAAGGTCATTAATCACGCTCTGCATAGGATAAGAACGTAAAAAGTAAACAGTTATTTTATTATATTGCCAGATACTATAATTACTTTTTTACTTGGGCAGTTTATGTGGGCTTTTTACTGATCCCTTCTGTTCCATTTTTTACACGTTCACTCATCCAGACATCAACTTCTTTTAAGAAGTTAGGATTTTACTGAGACAGACGATAGTACTAGTCAAATCTTTTTGAGGATATTAACATCCCCACTGCTATTTCAGGTATTTTTCTTTTATCAAACTAGTGGTGGAAATTAAAGATACATAAGATAGAATTCCCATTTAGTCATACAACAAGCAAAAAAACCAACCAAGCAAACAACAGTAAGACCTGCTAGAAGAGGGGTTAATAACCGCATGCCTAAAAGAAATACATGAGTATATTGTTATCAATATATTATATGGTTAAAAACTCATACAGAGCTCTAGCATTTAATGTGCTTCACGTTTTAAACTAGGATTCCTTGTTAAACAGATTGTCTCAGTCTCATAATGGTGTTTCGTTTATACATTTAACTAGTATAGATAAAAGACAATATAGAAAGAGATAGATACACATAGAGAGTGATTGGACAGTCAAGCCAGTGTTGAAACAAAATAATCTTTAGAATATTTTGCTTTGGGCAGAGATCATTGGCAGGACTTACAGAATAAAGGAGGGGTATGTTGGTAAGTCATTCTATGTTATTCTAGAATGGAAACAAGTTATATGTCACCTGTGAAATCTCGTTTGGCTCAAAGGCAGAACACAGAGAAAGACAATGTGGCAAGTTTGCAGCCCAGGGGCTGAGGGTCCAGTCATGCCTGCTTTTGGTCATTGCAGAGACTAAGCCTCAGAAGTAGAGCAGCTGGGATGGCCGTTTCAGCTCTGAAGGCCTTGTCTGGGACCACATGCGATTTATCTGCTCATTCACAGAATATCATCCTCTGGGGTGTTTCTCCATCTGGTAGCATCGTGATATAATTTTTCACCCGTTGTCTAGTTACTCCTAAATTGCACCCACTGTGTAACAATAATTAATCCATTTAAAATTCCTCCAAATTGGCTAATTGCCCTATGTTCTACATTTTAGATGATCTTTCTCTTCACTTACAAACACCAAATAATGTAAGATAAGAAAATTGTTTAATAAGACATTTAAAACTGTGACCCAGATATTACAGAGGGTTTCTGACCGAGCTGTGCAGATACGGATGGTGAGATTTAGACAAAGAGTAAGCTACGTAATTTCTTCATAAAAACACATTCACACAGAGCTTCAGATGGCAATGTCATAGAGCACACTGGTTGGCCATATTTAATTTAGTGTATTTTGGGGGGAGGTAGAACAGGTTAGATCAAGGTTTTCCTTGGACATAACACATCCGGACATAATACCTTCCCCAGATTAAAGGAGATAAATCACATACATGGAACAAACTATTTCCAGAGTCCATTCACGATTATGACTGTCTAGATGTCTTGTCTGGGCCACTGTAATGTTGATGTTTATTTTCTAATTGCTGAGGCTTGCTCTCCATACTGGACTTCATCAGTTTTTCACATTGAAATTATTCAGAATATCTCTCTTGATACCAGCGGCCTATAACAAGATACCAGACAATAGAAATATTTATAGCAATTCGACTGATGAAAGGAAAATATAGAAAACAATTGGATATTCTGAATAAAATTACTACTTATTAATATGACTACTACTAATAAAATAACCATGCCCGTTAGTAAATTTTTTAGATTGTAGGTAACAGAATTTGGTGTCACATTTATATCAGATTTATGAGCAAGAATTGCTGTCCTTCTCAGGTAAGGTTGACCCAGCCAAAAATTGGCTCAGCCATTGGCAAAACTCTGATTTGATGTCGTGAATCTGCCCACTGAATCATGTGCTTGGGAATCAGCTGCGTTGGTGAGAAATCACAGTTTCTGGTAACAGTGATTCAGTGTGTTGGCTTGGTGGGCTCCATTCAAGTTAGATGCACCTAATTGAAACAAGAATGAAGACTCCTAGCTTTACAATATGACAGGTGACCCACCTTGCTATTTCCACCATACCTACTTTTGTCTAAAAACAACTACATCCATTAACACCCCCACTGTTTTTATCAGAAAAGTCCCTAAGTATTAAGAAACTCTCAAATTCATAGTGACGGGCAGTGGTTTTCCAAATTCTATTTTTCATTGGAAAGTTTGACTTTTATTACTGATAACATATATTGTCCGTTGTTTTTTCTTGAAGTGATGGGCTTACTTCACTCATTTTCAGAGAAAATATCTGACGAGTACGAATCAAAACAACCACGGTTTGTTAGTCATTCTTTCAAATGAAAATGGTGTTCCATGAAGCAAAGAGTAACTAGTTGAGCTCAAAAGTTACCTTTTCCTGGGTACAAGTGCTTTTCCTGGGGACAGCTACCATACTGGGAGATATACCCCAAGTACTTTCTGTTTCATCATCCAAAATGTTAAAAAGACAAAAAGCCAAAGGTTCAGATTTCAGAAAATATTGTTAGTGTTTCATCAAGGGCACTCTCAAGTGAAGCTAGCTTTTTTTCTTTTTTTCCAGGGTTGCTTGGCAGTGTGTAAATGAATTCAATGACCAGTGTCATAGTTTGGTATTAATTTATGCTACGGTACCAGGAATTTTACCCAACCTTGTTTTACATTAGCAATGGATATGTCAACACAATGGAAAAGTCATCTTAGAATTATTATGAAAATAGCTTTGACCCTGTAGACCTCCTCAAAGTGTCCTGGGGTCTATCAGGGACTCACAGGTCGCACTTTGAAGAACTTCTAGCCCAATGGAATGCCAAGATTAATACCCATATATTGGTATAGTTAACAGTTGTAGTATTTAAGACTTCGATTTATAACTGGATGTTTCAGAACATCAATATTCCTCATATAGAAATAAGCTAAATCATCTATATTATCCATATGAATATATTTCACTAATCAAGATCATTCAGACACCTATATCCTGGTCCTCCTACTAAATCAGCAGTATGACGAACTATTGCAGATCAACTGAATTACAATCTTTAAATATTTAAGTACAAAAGCACATTCAGTCATTTTATAATTACTACTCTCTATAATCTTAAAATAATTAAAATCTGTGTATTGATATGCCATGATCTCATGGTCTTACAGACATGTCAGTAACATCTTGTGTTTAATGTAAACACACTAAAAAATTATAAAATAAATGGAAATGCACTAAATAAATCCAGTATTACACGCATGCAGAGTAAATGAAGGTAAACCTAGCAGGCTGGCGGAACTCAGAGACAGATTCAATGTATTACGATACAACCCAATCCAAAAATACCTGAAGTTTGTTTTTTTTTTAATTTGTAGATACCAGATGTTCGGTTTATGTAGAAAATAATTGTATTATGACTTATTAAGCAATGAAGCCAGCAGGGCTTCGGTATGGACAAAAATTCTGATTTTGCATTGTTTTCTCTTCTCTCGCTAGGTTTGATAGCTGTTGTGGTCTTTATCTTGCTGTGCATCGCTGCCATAGCCGTTCGCATCTATCAGCAGAAAAGGTTATACAAAAGGAATGAGGCAAAAAGGTCAGAGAATGCAGACAGTGCCGAGGCTGTTTTGAAAAGTGAGCTTAATGTACAAAGCGCAGTCAATGAAAATCAGAGAGAGTACTTCTTCTGATGGGCGGCTGTGATTTAACTTGCAGTTCCGACGGTCTGTTCTAATAGCCAGGGGCTCTCAGTGGACAAGAAAACGCTCTTCCACTGAACGTACAGGCACTGGATTTGCAGCACAGCCATCTTGCCGTAGCCAGACTCGAGATGGCTTCAGGAGGCCTCGTGCAGTAACGTATTTCCCATAGCAGTCGTTCCATAGAACAAAGAATTGGCTATTGCTCTTAATTTCCAACTGTTCTGGTAGGATCTAAAACAGAAGTTTGGCTCACTGGATGACTACGGTTTTTGAACGTGAACACTGTAGCCCTGGTCTCTCAATCATGTGATACTTCAGTTTTGTTAGAGGTAAAAAATCCAAATTGGACTCTAACAACCTTGCTTTATTTGAGAACACGCGCTGTGTTTGCTTTAGTGTCCCTCGCGGTGTTATTCATAGGCCTGGAAACGCTTCTCAGATCCCGCTTGGCTGGCGTTTGCATCTTCAGTGGCCAAAAGTATATCAACCCTTTGCCTTTCTCTCTGTATTACATTCAATACAATTTATCAATAGTCTTGAAAGATGTTTTGTTGTCATTGGTTTGATCGTAGCGCTCTTTTTCTATTTGACTCTTCTTAATGATTTCGAACACATTAGGTTTGGGGGGTCAGACTTCAGCTCTGAACGTAAAAATCCATATGTGACAAGACTCAGAGAGTGCATTGGTTGTCAGCGTGTGACTTCTGCCTTTTAAATTTCTCATCATT
This sequence comes from Mustela nigripes, assembly GCF_022355385.1. Classification (NCBI taxonomy): domain Eukaryota; kingdom Metazoa; phylum Chordata; class Mammalia; order Carnivora; family Mustelidae; genus Mustela; species Mustela nigripes. Next base: position 49,195,286 of record NC_081573.1, read on the forward strand.
GCTGATTGGGTTCGGGGTTGGCAGTAGGAAAGACGCTGGATGACGCCGGTTTCCCAAAGAATGTGAAGGGTTTGCAACCACTCAACTTGCTGATATAAAAACCACAATTCTTAACAATGCCAAAAAAAATTTTTATTTACAACTGTAATGTCTCGTATGAAATGTACTTTTGAGAATACTTTACCCGAGCCTTATGCCAGTTTTCTTTCTTGTTTGTGCTTCTGTTTTTCTAAAGCCTGTCACCCAATTTTCTTTGATCTCCCTTGACTGTATTCTGTGGAGCATGTTCCTTATGTATTAAAAAAAAAAAAAAGAAGAGACAGTTCGAGGTGGAGAGCTCCATTCCCCGTTCTAAAATGTATACCCCTTCAGGCATACATTTTTCCGTGCACTGACCCCCAGGACAGACTTTCCGAAGTCGAAACTGCAACATGCCCCCTTTCACCAAAGCCAGCGGAGCGTTAAACCACTCACTGTAAAGGAGGGTGGCGGCATATTCTACGATCTGTGCGAAGCCCGCCATTCTGTGGTGTCTCACTTAAGGTGACGGGGTGATTTCTTAAAAAGTACCAAAAATCAATATAACCTACTGACTAGTACATTCTGATTAGGGTGTGTGTATACATACCAAGAGATCAGAGGATTATCAGTAACCTTACGAAACTTGTTGCAACATGGATTTTGAGGCAAAGCAAACAAGATGGGTGCATGTAGTCATCTTGAAATTTCATTAGCCAACTATGTAATAAAGGCACTTCGCTGTTTATGATCACACGTTCTAGGTGCCTGGCAAGGAAAAATTGGATTCCTTCGTGTGTCCACACCAGAACAATTTGGAAATACATAAACTAAGCATCGTATTTTCCTTCTTAACTTCCTTACGGAAGCTGCTCGTCTTTCCCATAACTCTATATTCATTTTACTGTTTCTGTAAATGCCTAAGTGTTAAGATACGATTAACATGGTAGCTTATGAAGGACCTATGTTGATAAAGGGCACACTTTTTTTTTAATTGAAAGACTTGAAGGATTAAACACAGACATGGTAGTTTTTATTTGATGCAAAGCCAAATACGAGCATCATAACAGCCCTGATCTGTTGCAAGTGTTCATGTGATTTAGTGGCCACATTAACCCAGTTGGAGATGTAGACAGGTTTATAGATGGGGAAGCCGCATGGTTCTGTGTGGTCCGCACTCCTGGAACCTGTACCATTATGGCATTGATTCATCCTATGTCCTGATTTTCATGTCCTGATTTGTAATCTCTTTTGTCTTTTTTTCTTAATAAAATGCATTTTTGAAGTAAAATGCAGAATATATTTTAAGAGATGTTGTATAGTTTAAAATGAGGAAATTATACTGGATTTTCATTTTCTTAAAACAGTAAAAAGATGTGTAGATGTTCACCTTCTTTACTGGTGGTCTGTGTTTTTTAAACTTTTGGTATATCCTGTGATTATTACGAATTGTTGACAAAAACTACATTTCTTACGCATTTTCTTTTTAAATGGATGCAAAAATGACGGAAAAAAATGGTTATTGATTATAACAAGCGAAGGCAGTCGAACTGCATTTAAAGTTTTGCCAGAGACAGTATTTTGTCAGCGATTGTTTGTTGAAAGGTTTTGTGTATTTAAGTTGGGTGATATCCTTTTACTTCTGCAGAAAGAGCTGCCTTGGGCACTATATCAATACACAGGTTTATATATATATATAGAGAGAGAGAGAGAGAGAGAGAGAGAAAGAATATCGTGCACCCTTCTATGGTACAAACGTTTAAAAAATTCCTTATCTGTGATTTCAAATGAAAACGCTATATAATTAACATTCTCTTTTTGAGATGACGAACTTTCCAAATCTTGTTAAATTCAGATGTACAGTATGCAAATAGGGTGGAATTAAGGTGGCCTTGAAGCCTTGCCTCTATGAAATGGGGGTTATTCGTTTTGTGGAAGTTCTGTGCCACTGAATTTTGCCTCGTCCACTCTAGGAAATAGCTTCATTTTTTAAAAAAATTCCTTTCCAAGTGTCACTCTTTGAAACACATTTAATAAATTCCTTAGACAGGTGAACAAGGAAAAGCAGCTGACAGCCAACCAAACAGAAGCCAATTATTCAAAATCGGTAATGGTAAAAAATAAATATTTTTTAATGGTAAAATTAAATGGTAAAAACTAGATGGTAAAAATATATATTTATTATTTGTGGGTTTATCCAGGTAGAGCAAAGAAATGCAATCTCGGGCAACAGCCTATGGCAGAATTCTAGGCAGGTTCCGGGAACAAAGGGGCGGGGTGGATGCTGGCTTTTCATTGGCTGAGCCATGGTTGTCTCTCATTGGCTGGGCTGTTGCAGGGTTGGGGAGAAGGAAAGCCCGTCTTCTTCCTGCTGGGGTAGCAGTTCCCAGTGCAAGGTGGTCTTTCCCAGTTGGGTCTGCAGTTGAGGACTGGTAGGGCATCAGGCCTCCCCCTGTTGGCCTCCCCGCTGCATTCTAAATGAGGTTTCCTTTTATAATCACAAAATCATCTTTCATTAGTTGATATTGTCCTTCCTATATAATAGACTCTTGGAACAGTACCCATCGTGCAACCGGAGAGCACTGATATGTTATTATATGATATTATCTATTAGTGCAAGCCACTCAGTTTTACTGATGAAGTGTCTAGGACACAGATAAACAAGGTGATGTCCCCAAAGGGAAATGTAGCAATATGGAAATGGTGAAGCTGTGATTAGAATTTCCTTTTCACTCCGCATGTTGCTGATCTTGGTACTTCTAAGACCTGGAGTTTTAACAGTTATCTAGTGGTGTAGAAACTTGAAGGCTCTTGGTGGCCTTTTTGACCGGAATCACCTATAGTTCTAGATCTTTCCCATACCCTTTAAAATGAACATAAACGTTTATCTGATAGGTCAGATTTGGTTTTCTTTAAAAAATGTTTATTAAGTTGATGGCTCAGGACTCCAGGAGAGATAATCATAGCTGGGACACTTTTATGTAGTCTTTGTGAAATATGAAATATGAGTTAGATCTGACAGATTGAGTCACCAAATATTTTCCTTTTTTAAAAAATTTTTTTAATTTATTATTTTTTAAAAGAGTTTATTTATTTATTTGACAGAGAGAGAGAGAGATCATAGGCAGGCAGAGAGTCAGGCAGAGAGAGTAAGGGAAGCAGGCTCCCCACTGAGCAGAGAGCCCGATGTGGGACTCGATCCCAGGACCCTGAGATCATGACCTGAGCTGAAGGCAGAAGCTTAACTCACTGAGCCACTCAGGTGCCCCAATTATTTTCTTTTTAATAGAGGAAAGAGATGACATAGACTCAACTCATATCAACCTATGTTCCGTTGATTGGCTTTTCAATCTTTGCATCAACTACATGATGAATCTACCAGAAGCTTTCAGGATGTCCTGGCAGTTCTTTTATTTTCCCAAAGTTTTGGGTGATGGGAAGAAACAGGAAAGAAAGAGAATCAAAGCCCACTGTGTGTTTATGTTGGGGACCTGTGTGAGGGGGCACATGCATGTGTACAAGAAAGAATATGAGATGAGGAGAAAGGGAATATGAAACAGTTTGCACATAATTTAGTAAAAGAGTTGGACTTTTGGTGTGGTGAGAGCTTCCCTGGGAGCTGGTTTTATGGCGAGAGCTTCCCTGGGGGCTGGTTTTGAAGATTTGTAAATGAAAATGAATGGAAAACAATCTGACCCACAATTATGCTGCCTACTCCAGTGCAGTCGGTTTTTTCTTCTTCTTTTTCTTTTCTTAAATTTAAATATAAATTTATGACATTATATTTAAATTCTTGTTAAGAAAATACATGAATATATTTTAAAAATGAAACCAGCATAAGAAATCTTACAAGGAAAAACAGCTCTCTGTTGCCATATACCCTCCTGGTCACTTTCTGCTCCTCTGGCTGCCTTGTCTGAGCTGCCTCCATTTCTTAATCACATGCTGTAGCAGACGGGCTTCCCTGGGAGGCAAAATCTGAGACAGCGGTTATGAGGGATGTTTTTCGGGGGAACTGTCTGGAACAACATCTGTGGAGGGCAGAGGGGACGAGGTGGGATGGGGCTGAGGGAGAAGTTGGGCTATGGGGCAGTCACCACAAGGGCACGGTCAACCCTGCTCATAGGGCCCCTTAAAGATGTCCTGCGTAGGAGTGAGGAGGTTGGACATTTACTGTCTTGGATCAACCAGGCATTGCATGTTGACTGCTCGGTGAAGCGGGCATGAACTTGGATAAACAGCTCTTAAGCTTCAGCAGCTCCTAAAGACGGGGGCGGGAAACCGCTCAGCATCTGGAGGAAATAAGTCATTCAGTCCCGAGTAGGGAGGGATCTTGGGAGCCCAGCTCAGCATCCCTGAGGATTTGCCTCGCTGCAGCTCAGATCCACCATCATATAAGTTCTGGGATCAGCTCCTTCAGGACGCTGGTGAGCCTTACTTCCTGGGAAAAGTAGGTGATGGATGGAACAGACCACAGACCCTGCCCCTGGGGGGGCATCTCTTGGCTCTGCTACTGGTACTCACTCTCTCCATCCTCTGCTGCCCAGGCAGGACTCCTGTAGCTCCAGCTGGCGGCCCTGCGGGGAGCTTGAACCCTTGCCTCCTATGCCCTCTCAGGCTGTAGCTGCTGCTCTTTTGCATTTACCACTGAAGTGGTCAAAGGGGTAGCTACATGCCACATATTCCTCCTTGTCCCCCAAGTGTGACAGTGGCTCTTTTATCACCAGTCAGGGACAGTTCCCCCTGACATAGCCACCCACAAAACATTGCATCAGCCAAAGAGCCACATTCCGTCAAAGGATGTATGGGAGTAAGGACATTCCCATGAGGTTTGCTGGTCCTCCTGTATCATACCCTCAGAGCATCTCTATAGATCCTCAAAAGGTGGTGCTGGCTGATCCAGGCCATGAAGACGAATCATATCTGAAATTAGTAATGATTCCTGTATCAAAAGTGATCTCTGGTCCTTTCAGGATAGAAAGATCTGATGTAGTTAACGTGCCACAAAATTGGCATTTTTGTAGCAGGAAGCCATTCTGGCGAGTGGACGCTGGTCTCTGTGGCTGAGCATTTGAAGTCCAGGAGTGATGGCTGCATCAGTCCTGATGAGTGGGAGCTCTGCTTGGTGATGCTTCCGTTCCTGCCTCCAAGGCTAGTCTGTTCGCACATCCATTGACCTGGCACTTCCTTCAGTGACCGGTGACCGCCGTTGGTTTATACTAACTGGCTCAGTCATTCTGTCTTCTTGGTTGTTCAGTGATTGTTTCATGGCAGCATAAGCTTTCTGGTGGCCAAAGATCTTTACATTTCATGCCCACCCCGTAGGCACCGATGGATATCTGCTTCTGTTTCGGAGCTCCTTACCTCTGATCTTCCAAATCTCCTAGGATCTGGACAAACTGGCCAAATTACTGCCCATAAGTCTGGATATATTTTAACCTTGAGCCGTTTCTTTCACACAAACTGGATGACCATGGCATCAACCTGAAGTTCTGCTCCCTTAGAGGGTTTCTCTTCACCGCCATCTCGCTGTGATCGGAACTCCAGTGGTGTTACCTTCCATTTCAGCTTGCGCTCACATTCTCAGTGAAGCCATCGTGCACCAAGATCACACTTTTCCCTTCTCCGGCAGTCAGTGATAAGGGAAAAGTCACGCACCTCTGCGCATAAGTTGCGGGAACTATGCCGCGGAGGAGTTGGGGCTAACCTAAGGATCTGGGCTGGTGGCTTGTGTAGCTTGTTTGTACCTGCTCGAGCTTGATCCCACATGCACTGCTTCCCATTTGTACCAGCTTTCTGCTGAGCCTGGATGACTTGGGACTTGGTGGGTCTGAGAGAACCCATCTCATCACAGGCAAATTTGCCCACACTTAGTGTCCCAATGTGAGGCACTTCCTCTGTAGTGGGGCTTAGTAGCATGTCGGGAGTTTTTGTTTGTTTGTTTATTTGTTTTAAAGAAAGTTGTGTATTTCTCTGCTGCAGATGACATGGAATTACTTCCCAACCTTGGATTGCTGCGGTGTGCTGTTCCTGTTGGTGATGGCCAATGCAGTCTGTATTACATCTTTGCCCACCAGTGATACCACGTAGTGTCTGTAGGGTCGTATGGTCCAAGGGGCTGTTTAGACCCACTGTAGAATCTGTTTTTGTTCTAGACCCCATTCAAAACTGGCTGAGGCCTTTCATGCCACCTGATGTTTTGTTGTAGGTGTGAAAAAGGCTGCTTCTGGAACCCAAAGAGGCCTACCAGGCACCATCCTTTTTCATAGCAAGAAATGAGAGAGGGAAGACATTGTTATTGACTTTGGAGAGAGGTCCCAGCATGCCCAAGATGAGGAATCAGCAAACGTTCTGTAGAATGTTTTAGGCTTGTGGGCCATAGAGTCTCTGCCACAACTCCTCATTGTTGTCATTGTCACATGAGAGCATCCATAGAAAATATGGGGGGGGGGGAGTATAGCTGTATTCCCATCAAGCCAGGCACAACATAGGAAGGAGGCTAGATTTGATCCCCAGGCCATAGTTTTCTGACCTTTGTCCTAAAACCCTAGAATCTTAATGATTGTACTGATTGGGCAGACTAGAATAGACTAGTGTTCTCCACGAGATGTCTCAATCATATGGGTCTCTTTGGGCTACACCATGACGGGGGTAGGGGGATGTTAACATAACTTTGGGGCAAGAGCAGTGTCCACTCCAAGTAACCACAGACTGTTCATAAATTTCCTCTCGGTAAGTTTGGAAAAGGACCCATTTTTCACATGAGCATCCACACACTCTATACCTGAGACCGTGTTCCTCCAGCAAAGGTCCCGACATCTGGTACAGCAGCCATGACTGGGGCTCCTGCCTCCTACTGCCCTTCTTCCCACGTGAGTCTCTACACAGGATACAGAGACCCTGTGAGAAAAATGGAGTGGGCCGTCAGTCTGCCTGCAGTAGCCCCCCTTGACTGTGATGCTCTCCAACCAACTGGCCCGACATCCTTCATCCCAGATCCTTCCTGTTTGACCTCTGCTAGAAAGAAATCTATATTCAAGTGTCCCTTGATGCTTTTATGTATAAAATGCTGATGAAGTAACAGATTGTGCCTGTGTTTCATGAGTTGGGTATGCAATACCTGGTCCATTCCTTGACGTAAATTTTTCTCATGTGGAAGAGGTGCCAGTTGTCAGTGAATCTAGCCAGAGCGGAACCAGGGCTCCTCCCGTGGCTCTGGCTTCCTGCGGACCCTTCCCTCCTCCTGAGAAAAGTTTAAAACCACTCCTAACTTGATTTGCTCAGGGCCTTCATGTTGCCTGCTGGACAATGAGGAGCCCGGACTGTGGTTTTTTGAAAGGCCATTAAACTAACAGCTGTTGTATCAAGCCATAAGCTAGCAAGACCAATTCCTATCATGGTTTTTTTGCATCAGGCCACACTAAACTGTGTTTGCTCTTAATAAAATAATTTCTTTATTCCATGTGGTGATATGGCTATATGCCCATTGAACTCTCACATCTGCTTCCAAGCTGTTCATGTGAGAAACTTTCTGATAAATTGTGTTGCTGTGAATGAGTCCATATTTTCACTGAAAATAAGCTGTTATAAATGATTCATGTGTCTGTGCATTTTCAACAGGAACAAATTAATTTTTTAATTGAGCAGTGAAATGACCTGTTCTTCCAAAATACATATTAAAGGAAGCTGGTTACAAATGACCGGGATGATTGAGACTCTTTGTAATTTTTTTTTTTTTCATTTGCTTAGGATGTTTGACAAACTTCTCTTGGTAGAAATCCATAACACCAAAGAAATTATTATAGAATGGCATCTTCTAGAATAGGATTGTAGTTATATGAAAGAACATAAGATAAATGTAATGAAAGTGTCACATTTTATCATAACAAAAATATTTAGGCATTAAAAGAAATAATGACCAAATTCATTTCAACTTAGGCAGAATCTTTATACTATGAACTCTAGTGACAATGATGCTAATAATAGTTTCTGAACAGTGTCACATTTATTTTCTACCTATAATTTGTATAAGAGATAGCAAATTCCTTATCTTCCCTGATGACTTTCTTAGTAGAAATTTAGTACACTTCAGCCTTACCATAGTTGAAATTACATGATGTATGAAATTGATATGGTGCTAAAATGCTTCTGAAAACTTCATTGGGCAATTTCTACTTTTGTTTTGGCTTCTATCATGAAATCGAAGCTGAGCTGCAGAATTTAAGCTATAAAACATAATATAAACAGAGTCCATCTTATCCTTGAAGGTCTTAATTTTTTTTAAGATTTTATTTATTTATTTGACAGAGATCACAAGTAGGTAGAGAGGCAGGCAGAGAGAGAGGAGGAAGCAGGCTCCCTGCTCAGCAGAGAGCCTGATGTGGGGCTCAATCCCAGGACTCTGGGATCATGATCTGAGCTGAAGGCAGAGACTTTAACCTCTGAGGCTTTAACTGAGCCACCCAGGCACCCCTTGAAGTTCTTAATTTGAAGGGAAGTACTTCCGAGGTAGTAATAATACTGTACAAGCAAAATTGCTACTAAATTGACCAAACAAATCATAATTACACACATCCCAACTATTTTTTGCCATGTGAATGTTGTTCTGCTGAAAGGAGTGGCTTGGGGAAGGGTATAGAATCTCCCACTGGCTTCCAGAGATTTCAGGGAAACCATGCAGTCTTCGACCCAATTCCTTCAGCCTTTAGATACCATCCTTCCCCTTAATGTCCAAATAAAAGAATAGTTTGAGTTGCTATCTCAAGACTATTGGAAGTTGGATACTTTAAGTGGGTACCTCCTCCCCCAAGATTTTCTGGAGATCATGGAAGACATTGTATCTATTCTACAAACCCTTCTCGGTCATTGGAAGTTACTCCAGCCAGCTGCCCACATCGGACCATTACCCTAGTGACCAAACAAGAGTTTCAACTCAGTCAATGATCTCTGTTGTTCAGCACTAGCTTCTAGCTAGAGCTCGGGTTTTCCCCTTCATTTACCAAATACAGGGATGACCAGACTTTAGCATTTCAGAAAAAATTACGGGCATCTTGGAAATAATGCAGTGATAAAGTAATACTATCACAGAACAACTGAATTCAATTGGGTGTCAATCATCATAGTTCCTAGAGTCCACCAATCAGGCCATTCCCTTAGTCTCCCTTGGTCTTTTGTCTAGCTCTTTTCTCACCTAGGGTGGTATGACTTTTTTCCCACTCCCAAAACATAAAGACCACAGCCAAGTGGAAGGGCAGTTCCTTGCCAGCACCTGATTCCTTTCTGCCCCGTGGTGAACATTCACCATGTGGTGAGCGTTCATATTATTTGGTGGAAACTTTTACTCAGACACAAGATAGGGTCTTGCTCCCAAGTCACTGCCAGGACAAAGGGCTTCATGTCCCAATTCCTGAAGTCCAGAATCTCCATCCTTGGAGAGGGCCAGATGGAGGATTTTGACATACTGTCTCTGGGACATTCTGTGAACTCCCTGTTAGGTTGCCATGGACTTTTAGATCATCGTCCACACTCCAAGCCTCATCCCAACGCAGTATCTCCCTGCATCTCCCTGTTGCTGGCCACCTCTGGTTCTTCCCATTCGGAAGAAGAGCATCATCTCCCACCTCATTGTCAGAAGGTGAAATCAATCCAGGAGGCACCCTTTCATCATAATCCCCATCCGATGAATCACCGAGACTCATCCCTTAAACATCTCACAAATCTATCCCCATTTTCTCTCTTTCCACCTCTCCCATTAAAGGTCATCATTTGGATAATGTCCTGAAGTGGCTTCCAGGATTGTCTGCCCACATCAGGACCAACAGCCTCCCCGCTCCCAGCCCTCTGCTCTGCAGACCTTGAGGTCATCTCCTACCCTCACTCTTTAAAAGCTTCTCTTTGCTCTGAGGATAGAGGACATGGTGACCGTACAGCCCATATGGGTTATGCTGACTGTCCCAGATTAATTATAAAAATGTCAGATTTCATTATCAAGAATATATCCCATTTTTAGGATAAATTATGTGGCTAACCTAAACAAGATCACGATCTGGCCCCTGCTTTGTCTCAGGCAGAGATGCCCCTGTTTTTTAATACTCTAATATTAGTTCAGTTCAGTTTCATTTATTTTCCATTCATCCCCCATCCCCATGGCATAAAATTTGAGTTTGCTGTTCCTTTGTAGTAAATCCCTTTCTCTTCAAATTAGTTAATTCATTTCCGTCATTTTAAACATCGTTTTTTCAGTAAAGCTTTCCAAGTTCTCCATTTCAAAGTCAAATTATCCTACTAGAAAAAACAGCATTTGTGTGTCTTCTTCATGAGACTGAGCCCCCTTGAGATCAAGAGATGCCCCTCTTTGTGTTTCAAATTCAGTCCCATCACCAAGCACAGCTCCAGATGTTTACAGTCACCCAGCAGAGTCAACTGAATACACACCGATTAAATACATAATGACTTAGAACTGGTGGTCTTCTGTATAGTATAATCAGAGGGTCAATTTCTGGTGACCCACCCCCAAAGAAAGGAAGTCTGCACAGGCATGACTGTCTCTGTTTACCTCCCAAACTGGATCACTAGTCATGTTGAAACACAACTTCTGTTATTATAAAATAGATTTTTTTTGTGTGATCCCCACGCTACTCTACCTGTCAATAAAGCTTCTTTAATCAGTGTCTCTCATGCAATACTACGCCATTGCTAAAATCATTCTTCTTTGACTATCTCACAAGCTCACAACAGAACAAAAGGCACACGTGGTCCTCTAGTTACAATTCTTACACTATCCAGCTCTGTATCTCTCATTTGCTCTTAATAAAATACATTAGCCTTCACCCTACTTTTCCATATTTCACAAACAGAGTGCTGCCACAGACACTCACTTCCGTCCGTTCCGTATTAGTCATGCCATTATGTAGAACTGAAAGCTACTCGCTCAACAGTTATCTGATGTAACACTGTTTCCTTCAGTCGATGGAAGAGGTATACAATAGATGTGGTCACAACTGTAAACACTGTTATGAGCATTTGGATGAATTTCAAAGAAAAAAGGGTACAGTTGGGGGCATAAGAGCTTAAACTATATGTTTGAAGAATAAAATATTGGAATAAAATATTGGAGGTCTTAGTATTGCGATGACCTTCCATAATTTGCAATTAATGATTTAGATTTTCTAATAGGAAATTTGGGTATGTTTTGAAATTTGCAAATTTTTGTTGGGTTTGAAAATTGTTTTACACATGGATTGGGGGACAGCAGAAGGAGAGACAGAGAGAGAGAGGGAGAACACTCTTACCGGACTGGGTGTTTCCAGTTGCTTCCATGCTTTGGCTCCCAGGAGCTGGAATGCGGCAGTCCTGCTGCGGCTCACACAGGAGTCAGCGTGGCTCCATTAGAGAGTGACTCCGGCACGCAGGATGATTGAGGGTGATTGCTTTCACTCGGTTGATTAAAATTGGTCGAAACATAGACAGTCTTCCCATTATTTTGTATGCAGCTTGCTGACTATTGTTCTTCTTTTTAAATGGACATTTACTACCTATTTAGAACAATAAAATACCTCAAAGCAAACATTAAGCAAAATGTAGCTTATCTATCACATGCCCAACTCCTCTTGATAGTAATAACTGGGAATACAGTGTCCATTACATGGCAAATTCTACATTTTTATAAGTTGCTTGATAGATTCATTTTGTGATCACTAACAAACCTATTGAGAAACTATCCAATTAAGAAAACCTTAATGAAAGCCAATTACTCAATGCCCTAAATTTGCTAAATTTTATTTTTGAGGTACTGAGATGTGTTTTAAATGGGTCATATTATATACATTAGTACTAAAAATGTCACCCTCGTTCAATACCAATTTACCCACAATAACACTTATGGGCAATTAACATTTTATTTTGTGTGCTATATTTATCAGTAATTTTCTTTTACTTTTTGTAATGTTTAAGGAGCGTAACTGCATTTATAATAAATACATTTTATTAGTGATCAAGCTGGACCTCCACTCATCAGCCGACTTGGCAGTTTACATGGGACAGTGTGTCCGTTCATGTATTAGTAGCAACTTTCAGACTCATGAACTCAAGTGTGCTCCAGGAAGGAAACTGACATCTGAGTTGTGTTTTAAGTTTAATTTACAGATAACACAAGAAAGGATAGGTCCACATGAAAATACTCTGTTTCTATCTTTTTAAAGAAGTATTTTTATTTGAAATAATTTTAGACTTACAGAAAAGTTGTAAAATTGGTACAGAATCATCTACTCCTCATTCAGATTCCCTAACCTTAACAATTAGGAAAATCTAAGCAATTCCCACTGGACTCTACTAACCTACAGATTTTACCCAGATTCCTCCAGAGAGCCCCCTAATAACCTACTTTTGTTCCGGGATCCAGCCCAGGATCCCCGATTACACACAGCAACCGAGGTCTTTGATGACCTTGCATCTGTGATAGTTCCTTAGTCTGACCTTGGCCTTCATGACCTTGACTCTTCTGATTTTTTAAAATAACCGATCTTCTTGTAGAATGTCACTCAATTTTAGTTTGCCTAGTATTTTCTTATTATTAAATCGAGCCTGTGCCTTTTTTGGCAAGAATAGCACAGAAGAGATTTGTGTCCTCAGTTCATAATAGCGCAGGACACGTGATGTCCATATGTCTTACTACTTGCAATATGGGCCTCAAATTCTTGGTTAATGTGGCTTTGGTCACCACTGGGTTTCTCCTTGGTGAAGTTACTTTTAGCCTAGGCTGCTTTCCTTTCTCTTTAAATTTTCACCCCCTGATTTTAGCATCCCTTCAGGGATCCTGCCTACCACTGTTATGATTCAGGTGTATTCCTTACAATGATCTAATATTTCCCTCATTCCTTCCACATTTATTAATTTGAATTTTCATATAAAGAACTGCCGGGGCACCTGGGTTGCTCAGTCGGTTGAGAGTCTGCCTTTAGCTCAGGTTATGATCAGGTCCTGGAATGGGAGCTCCCTGCTCAGCGGGGAGTTTGCTTCTCCCCCTCTGCCCCCCCAACCCACTCATGCTCTCTCTTTTTCTCAAAGAAATAAAAACCTTGAGAAAAGAAAAAGGACCTCTTTTTTCTGCCATTTAATCATTCGGTTATTTATTTATGTGAGTATGGACACGTGCATATTTGTTTTACTGGGTGACTTACAGTCCATCCGTCTATCTACTTTTTTGCTCAGATTGTCCCAGATTCTCCTCCTTGGTGATGGCCCCAGGTGAGGCTCACAGTTGGGCACTAAGCAGCATACGATCAAAATCAGCTGCGTTTTGTTAAAGAAATTCAAGTACTGATACTGATATGTAACTAACCACAAATACTTACTTCTTGATACGTTTCTGGGAGGATAGTACCCAACAGAGAGAGAATAGATACCGAGTTTTTCCGCAGGCTGCATCTTTCTCTCTCTACCTCCTCAGTTCTAAGCACAGCTCGGTTCAATTAGAGTCTGAGTTCCCCTCCCCTCTCCTCTATTTGAAGAAGAAATCTGGGACCACTCCTTCAGCTTGCTGTCCATATTGCTATGTCAAAGATAAAGTCCGACGCTAGTTAGTTGAAAGGATGGATTTTACTCCGTAATAACCACAGCAGTAGGGGCACGAGGCCAGCGTGAACTGAACCCAACTCGCCTTTGCACCGACGCACAAGGGCCTCCGCTGAGTTGTCAAAGAGGGTGAGGGAGTCTGGGGATGGGGGTCTCCATAGTCGGGGGTGGGAAAAATGACACAGGGTGGGTCTGTGCAGATGCAGGGAGGTCCGTGTGTCTGCTGGCTGGCCATGACCGGAGCTGACATGCTACCTACCCGCCATTGTCAGGGGTTGGCTGGGACAAACAGTCACTGTGACAGCCTTGAGGTTTTTCAGGCAGGCACGTGGAGGGGGGGACGCAGGCCATCTTAGAGATGGTTAGAAACCATGTTAGTGTTAGCTCAGCTCTTTATGGGACAAGGCAGAGGCCTCATTGAGAAGAGGGAACCTGGCTAGGATTCGGTCAAGGAAAGAATGTTTGTTACTTTATCCCTCTCACTGGGCGTCCTTTTGTTGGTACTCATTGTTTTGCTCTGATGCAAAAGTACCATTGTGAGTTTCTTCTACAGACGCCTCTAAAGTCTCTGAATTGGCTTTGAAGAACATCTCTTTTTTTCTTTTTCTTTTTTTTTTTTTTTTTTTGGCACCAAGCTTTTCTTCTTCTCTGCCCACAATGTGGCTCTGACCTGTGAGCGTGTGTCCACCACAGAGAGAGGCCCCTGTCATGCCCCCTGCCTGCTTCCCCCGCAGCAGCTGTGGACCCCACGGGTCCAAACCGTTGACTCACGGGTAATATGTGGGTAACAGTAATTTCCACACATTATTGAATGTAAATAGGAGAACAGTAGTTGTCTTACAACCATCAAAGCGTGAGGTCTTCAGAATCTTCTCCAAAGCAACTTGTTGCAAGATAGGATAGGAACACCAATGAAGGTTAGAGCTGTCTGTGACTTAGATTCCTTATTTACGTATCCGAGGCAGTAGTTCTCAAAAGTTAGTGGAAAGAAGTCCTCTCAGCTGTGCGTGCCCTAGATCCCAAGTCAGGTGTTTCTGGTTCTATGTGAACACAGGAAGTTCCATTTTTAATCAACATCTCCCTGCTGGTAGAGGTTGAAGCCAAGTTGTGGCTTAGACGTTGTTCCCTGGGGTTTGCTCCAGGCCTAGAGGGGTGGGGGGCAGAGGGCGAGGGCGGGGAGGCGCTACTGGAAGTGGATCTGGGCTTGCTTATAAGCGGCAGCCATCACCGGTGGAGGGAGCAGACTCCGCGAAGGACGCCTTCCAGGAGGTAGAGCCGCAGAATCAAGCCGGAAGCTTGGTGAGTTTTCTGGGTTTTCATTCTCAATGAGACAGAAACACCCAACCTCTGCATTTGACCTCATCTGGTTCAGTGTTGCATTTATTGGCAGGTAAGTCATCTCCACATTGATTTAAGCAAAAGGAGTAAACCGTAAATGTGCTTTTTCAAAATGCATACCCACCCAGTAACAGTCACACTTCACCTAAGAAAAAGCGAAGAAGACATGAATGTCTAATTTTTTTCTTAATCAATGGCAATTTTCAACCTAATTTTCCTGGTTTGTGTGTTGGTTTCCTGTTCATTCCTGGTTTGTGATGTGGATGTAAATCATGGGTTCACATAATTTGTGTATGATTTAAAAAGCTGCTTTACACACCTTTTTTTTTTTTCCACTCTCCTGTTCCCATTGGTTTTCAAATTTGAGTAAAAGAGATAATGTAGCATTCAGCTTGGTGTAATGCTTTGGTTTATGAGCTAAAGCCTAGCGTGCTGAAAAGGTTGCTGTTCAATCCAGGTGAGTGTCTTCTGAGCTGTAAAATGGACCAGGATTCCCTAGTCCCTGCAAATTAAATACAAGTAACAATAATGTGAATATTAGCAAAGATTTTCACCTGGGGTTACGGACCTGCTCTTAAAGTGGTAAAGCGGCAAAATATTTTCTTGCTGTAATTAAGAAGTTAAAGTCCAACTTTCCGACTATGTTTTCCCAAGTTATTTGGAAAACTGGAATTTTCAGTAATCTAAGAATTTACAAGGCTTCTGACTTTCAATGGTAAACCTATATACTTGTTAGGCTGCAGATAGAAATTTCACCCTCTTCCCCCGGCCCCCCAAAACCTCCCTAAAATTCAGAGCTTAAAATGCTGTTGCAAAGAACTATTTTAAGATGTAACATAAATCCACGTTGAGGCTAGTCATAACTCCGTTCAAAAACTTGGATGCCTGTTTGCAAAGGACAGAAGCAATAGTGAATACACTCCTAGAATTTCACAGAGTGGTCTAATCATTAGAATCACGTGGGTATCTCTTTGGTTGTAACTATTATTTTTATCACTCTTAATTCTAAAAGCAAAGCATCTTGAAGGCGGATGATAATTAGATTGGAGACCAATTGGTTTTTAATTGCTATAGGTCTATCACAGTGAAATTATCCAATAAGCATGTCTTAAATGTGAAACTGGAGATTGGGAGAGGTGAGCAGAGGGAGGAAAGCAGATGATTTGCATAAACATTATGGTGAAAGCCTTAGGAGATCACCCAAATACAACAGAAATAGAACAGCTGGGAAATGGTTTGTGTATTTGTTTGCTTGGCTTTGCCCATTGTGAATTTTTTTTTTTCCCTCCAATCACTGTTTTTGAAGTAGGGTACGAAAAAGACCACAAAAACTTGATATGAAATGCAAACAGTAAGTATCTGGAGAAATCCAAAGGGCAAGTTATCTAGGGCTGTGATGGTCTATTTTAACCTGCACAGAAATCACCAGGGATCTTGTTAAAGCCGTTTCTGATTCAGATGGTCTGGAGTTTACCCTGAGAGTCTGCATTTCTAAAGAGCTTCCAGGGATGCCGGAGCTGCTGGGCCATGGACCACATTTTGAACGGTGAGGTGTTAGAGTGTGGCTGTATTTTGCACAACCAGTTAGGGAGGGAATGCACATATCAGAGAATTAGGTTCACCCTCCTCAGAGCGTTTTCTTGAAACCATTGCTTGGTAAGACTCCATCTCCTTCCTCCCCAGAGGAGAGCAGAGTGCCAATTCACAGCTGGGATTTGTGGTCTCCCAGTCCTGAGATCCGGCTCGTGCTGCCCACTGGTGAAGCAGGTGTGTGTGGGATAGAGTGAACCAAGTAGAATCTGGAGGAAAAGATTAAGTGTGTGGAAGATACTGGAAATTTCAAGGTGGAATGAATTTGTGGGGGTTTCACCTGATGGGACATTCCTATGCCGTAATCTTATTTATTTGCCAAGACCTAGACTGTGTCTGCTTTGGGGACAGAATGGTGTGAGTTTCCTCAACAAATAACATGTTATGGTATAAGCATGTAGACGTCTTTACAGTGTAAAAGATGTTTTCAGACACTTGAACAGTTACCTTTTCTAAACTGTTTGATATTTTCTTCCCAAACTACATCCAGCTCTCCACTGTAGAGCCCCACCTACGTCAACTGTGGTCACAAGTTCATGTGGATCATTACTAGACATCTTTTTAAAGTCCCTTCTCTTTTGCGAAAAATGGGAAACCTAAAAATTTGTAAGGGAAAATACAGGTTTTAAAGAAGCATTTTTTCTAGAATGAAACCGCTGACACAGTGTCTCCATGTGGAGTGGCTTTTGTCCCTGTGGTTGAAACTGGCCAAAATTCCTGCCACTGGTACAGTATTTTCCATCTGGGTGTGGCTGATGTTAGAGTCTTTGAAGGGGTATTTTTTCCTGTGATTCTCCAAAGGTTGGCCGAATAGAAGCTTTAGGTAAATCTGGCTTACCAAACCTAAAAGAATGAAAACTTTACAAGTAACATACCATGCGATAAGACACAATATTGACTTCAGTGATGGACGATGGGTCGTGTGTGGCTATGTTTGCTGATAAGCCAATGCAATGCATGTATATTCATCAAGTCTGATAATGTGTTGACCCTGTGTTAATGTCAGTGAGTGTTGTCCTTTCTCCTATCTGCTCATCCCTGGGTAAGTCCCATTCTGGTCCTTAACCCCGTCCCCCACACCCCTTCCCCCCCCCCCCCCCCCCCCCCCCCGCCAGCTACAGGGTCTTGGATGCCTTCTGAATTTTCTCCGGACGTGACCATCCCTCTATGTGGCAATTATCTCCTCTTTTTAAAAGTCCTCTGACTCCCACAGGGGTGCTTCTTTAGCGATTATATATTCTTGTGCTTCAGTTTTCCACATAAATTGTGCTATCCTAGGCCTCTGGATTTGCACTGTGTTCTGTTTTTTAGGATCTTTTTTGGCCAACTGCCACTAACAATGGGTCTTGAATCCTTTTATTGTCTATGACCATGATTCTCAAATCGGGGTGGGGGGCAGGGGGGTTAAAAATATTCCAAAGCTTGGGCTGCACTCCAGATATCAAATCAGAATCCTTAGGATGGGGTGTATGCATTAATATATATGTCTTTTCATTTGAACCCACTGTGAGATTCCAGCATACAACAAAGTATGAGAGCCCATGTTCAAACGGTCTCTGCCCCATTACAGGCACAAGGCATGAGGTTCTCCCTAGCCACATGCCCTGTCCTCTGTGGACTAGAGGCAGGGCTGACCACACTGGCTGTCTTGTATCGCAGTCACCCTGAGCACCAACCCACAGGCCAGTTTGACTCCAGGGTGGCCATTACCATTTCTGACAGCTCTTGACACTCCTGATAGATCTGCCTTCTCTCCCATTCTTCTTCCAAGTCATTACCCTCACGCCAGAGAGAGGTGCCAAGTTTTCAGTTGAAATAGTTACACTTAGGGGGCTTTTGGAAAGCTGTTCTCCTGAGGTAATAAAAGAAACCCTATCTAATACCTCTCATCTTCCATTTTCCTTCCCAACTTTTTGCTTTGGCCAAAAACAATGTGCCAGACTTCAACCCATATTTTGTAACCAAAAGTAGCAGGAACATCCAAGAGGAAAAGAGTGTAATTCATTCTCTGCCCACAAGAGTCCATGAAAACACGATGATTTTTGTGAAGTTTTTATTTTATTTTTCCTATTTGTGTTCGTAAGAGAGGGGGAGCTGGTTCAGTTTTTCCATGTATGCACCTCAGTCTAAATCATTTCTTTGGGAGTTTCGCTCCCCCTTCTCAGTGCTCACTGGCAACACCCCTACTGCACTAAAATGGGACTGTCTGACTGTTGGGCGTTCCTCTCTGGTGTCTGCCTTGTCTTTAAATCTCCAGTGGTTAGTGTCCTAGAAAAGTCTCCATAAAGCCTAGTCACAAGCATTTCTACTAACCCTAAATTTGGTTAGAGATTTGCCTCTTCCCTCCAACTTCTTGCAATAATTACTTAGTGACTATCATGGGCTGGATACTTGCCAGATGAGCAAGTTAGAGACCTTGGCATCCCTGGCTATGTTGCTCTGCACAATCGAGTAGGTAGCTGACAATAACAATGTGATAGATGCTTAATAAATGCGTTTGGCCAAAGGCCAGTAAGAACACAGAAGGGAGAAGCGATCCCGTGATTGCACCTGTGGCTGTCATTTCCACTAGATCCTGAAGGGCGAATGGGATTCTGACAGAAAGAACAGGAAGGAAAGGAAGTGAGAGGGTCGCCAGCGACTGTCAGGGTGGCTGGGGGCTGGGTGGGGGGGTGGAGGCTTGAGTCCCTTCACTTTCCGTCATGTGCAGATGTGGAGAAATTGGATAAATGGAAAGGGAGATGAAAACGGTACAGTTTGAGTCCGCTCCCCAGCAGGCATCTCTCTGAAGGTTGGTTCTGTAGCTGCTGGCCGGTGGCCAAGTTGCTAAGTCTTCTTAAATTGACAGAGAAGCCAGATAAATATCCACTCTTGGCAGCACTTCCCTGACAGCTGGTCTGGCATTGATGGTGTAATCCAAGACAACAATGGGAGAGCTAGAAAGCTCTGCAGCCCAGCCTCTCCTGGTGACTGCAAGCGCTGTGTAACTAGGATTCCAGTGTGTTCTCAATCACAGTGCTGGAAGCGGGGAACACGGAGCCACACAGAAGAACCAGGAAATTGCCTCCACATCCAAGAGGGTGGGTGTTTCTGCGGGGGCGGGGGTTGGGGGTGCTGCAGGAAAAGCTGCCTTTCAGGCTGAAAGTGCACAAATTAGAGAAAGTGAGCATCGTCATTGGGTTTCTCAAAATGCATGCCAGCAATACACTTATGACCCGAAATGAAATGGAAGATACATGAACTTCTAAGACCTTTCCATCAGTAACTTTTCAAGTCTCTTGGTCAGCAGATTGGATATTAGTTTGCAGAAACATTTCAAAAAACTGGGAACATCCTTGATGGCAGTGATGGTTTGTCCCACTTTCTGCCACTCGCCACGCTGGGTCCGAGGGTGAAGGACAGAGCTGGGCACTCAAGGCCGTGCAGTCCTGAGCGAGTAGGAGGTGGTGGAAGACAATGGCCTGTTATTTAAACTGGGCCCTTAAACTTGCCGTCTCTCTTAACAAAATGTTGCCTTTGCCAGTCTCCCTTTGATTTTGGAGAAATTGCTGTGATTGACCAAAAGCCACTTACTTTTATTTCCTGCATAATGATTTAGCAACTTAAGACAGAGACCATCTTAAAAGAGCACCAGCTAGAATTACCTGGATATTGATAGGATGTAGATAAAGGCCCCTACTAATGAAGACCCTAAGGAAGGTTTCTGGAGATGATGGGATTGATGGCTAAATTAAGATTTTGAGGAAAGGGGGGGACATGATCAGAGGTAGTGAGGAACCAACTCACTACCTCTGATCAAGGAATCTGGTGCTTCCTCGGTGTTGGGAACTTTGAACCCCTCTGTTACCATCATGGCTCAACTGGGCAGTGGGAACTATAGTTTGAGCTGCAGAATATTGAAAAATCTCATAGCTCTTGTTTGGAAGGAGGTTCTGCTCCATGGCGGAATCCCAAAGCTTTACGTCTGTTGTGGCTGAAAGCTGATTGTACCTGTTTTTCCCCCAGGCCTAATGATTTGTTTCTTAAAAAACAAAACAAAAAACAAAAAAAACTTTAAATGGATATTTTTGTCTCCATGTTGTCTATTAATGAGAAGTTACACTACAGAAACTTCTTACGATAGATTTATATGTAAGAGGAAGGTCCATCCTAGGTTCTCGGGTTAAATAACACAGAGTCATTTAGGAAGGGACCTTATCCAAAGAGATCACAACTCCTTCAGTAAGTCCCTCCAAAGTCTGTTGGCTCCTGAGGTAAAACAACCCATGTTATTGGGGTCCTTGCCTTTTTAGCTCTTCTACTGAGCCGTCGCTCACGAGCCTGCAGTCAAGAGACTGACTGGAGGTGTGTGTGGTCTCACATGAAGGCTCAAGTGGGAAAGGCTCTGCTTCCAAGCTCACCTGCACACCTCTTGGCAGGATTCCTCTCCTCAAACGGGGTTAGGCCGAGGGCCTCCCTTTCTCATGCCCTGCTGGCTGCTGACCACCCTCCCTCACTTGCCATGCGGCTTTTCTTTTGTTACACATCATGGCTTAAAAGAAGCAGAGTTGGCTAGCAAAACCCAGGTCACAATCTCGTTCCAGAAGTGACATGCTCTCAAAGTTGAAGTATTGTATTAGTCAGAAGCATGATGGTCCAGTCTGGGATTCCCAGAGGTTTTGACTACCAGAAGGATGAGATCATTTGGGGACCATCTTGGATGTTCCTACGAGTGTGTGTGTGTGTGTGTGTGTGTGTGTGTGTGTGTGTTTGTGTTTTGCCTCTGTGCCTTTGGTACATGGAAACCTGGATTTTGAAATGCCAGTTAGACCTTCCATTGGAAATACAAAAGTGAGTTTAAAGATCTATGAATATGGAGTTCAGAGAGAATCGAGAACTGAATATAAGATCTGTTGTTCTGAATTGGGAGAGGACATTTGAGGCTGTGATCATGGATGAGGTCACCCAGGAAATAAGATCAATAGGAAAGAGAAGAGGGTTGAGTCTGATGTGTTTTCTTTGGTTCCTTTGAAGGGCCTAAGTTGCCAAGTCAGAAAACTGCCTAATAAGAGTTACTTGTAAATGTTGAAAAACATAAAAAGGCAAAAAGGATTTTTTAAAAAGTCTAGAATTGCATTTAGAGCTATTGTGGTGTGATGAATGGGAGTTTGGTTTTACCACCCACAGCTTTACATACTACCCAGACTAACAATTTGGGCTGAGAAGTTGAGATTCAAGAGTTCAAAAAACAGGGAGGGCAGAGAAATGCAAGGAATTAGAGTCAAAATTGCTGATATACTTGATTTTATTCTCAACCTTGAAAAACCCACAGAGCCCTATTTATCTGTAGCCCATGGCTATGTCTCCCGTCCAGCCTGACCCTATCAGATCTTACGTTTCTTCAGCTCCTGTTTTCTTCCACTTGCTCCCGTGGGAGGTTACATTCCAGTTTTTTCTCTGGGATAGGTATTTTTATTCCCACAAATGCATAGTCCTCAGCGGTACCTGACCAAGAACATGCAGTTAGAACACTAGGATCAATTGAGGAACAAAGGAACACCTCCCTGAACTTGACCTATTCCAATGCTTATTTCAGGGTTTAAAGTAAATTACCTTCACAACCACTCAAAACTTTAGGATTTCATGCTTTTAAATAGAGGAAGGATGGTTAGTGCCCGTGGTAAACTAAGGCACGTAGTGATGGGTCATGGTAAGCACCAGATACGAAAGTTCTAAAGCTGTTGAAGCTCTTGGGAATTCACCCTGAGTCCCATTTTCTCCCCTACCAGCCACCTCTGCATGTAGGCCAGGAATTCCTCTCCCCTAGAATGAGTCACGGCTGAGGCGAAGGCAGCCTTGCACCCACCCATAAGTGGATCCAAACACAGCAGGCCCATGTTCAGACATCCTGCACCTTCCCTCCTCCATGCCCCGTGTCCTCCCATGGCCCCAAATCCTCCTGCTCCTCACAGTCCTCCTCACATGTCCCAGTCTACACACACACACCCTTACCTTTCTCCCACGTGGCCCTCCTGAGTCCTCAAATTGCCACCCCCATTCCTCATATGTCCCACGTGCTCCTCTTGGGTTCTTGTGTCCCCTGTGCCTGCCTCCCCCGCACTTCCAGAAACCCATCCACTCACACAGCCATCCCGTAATAGACCAACATCCACGCTCATGTACACTCCAGCTTGAACATCTGGACTCCGCCCAAGCGCACACATGCGCACCCACACAAACCCCCATCTGTAGGCGTGCATCACACACACGTGTGTGCATGTGCTCTTAAGGATTGAATATACTACTTAGGAAAGTTTGTTAAACTCAAAACTAATTATTTCATGAAATTAGAGGCATTATGCATAATTAGTTTGCAGAACACATAGGGCCTCTGCTTGGCTTTTACTCATTTTAGATGTTAGGCTGAAAAGATGGGACCTAGAGCCCCCATATTCCACAAAACTGAGCTTCTCTAGTGTGCATTTGAATCAGCTTTTCAGTTTCACAGAAGAGAAGTTGCCATGAAACTCCCTTGTCAACGATGGTTTTCTAGGACTCCCCAGTTTTCTAACGCTCCCTTAGCTGACATACAGAGCTAATTTGCTGGATGTATGTTCAATGGAAATCTGTCTCAATGATTCCGAAGTCTGGGTGACACTGATACTAGCTGATCGGATGGTTATTTTTTATATGAATTAATTATATCGCATAAGTTCTTAGGGAAAACGAGGAAATAGAGACTATAACGACTCTTTAAGGGACGAATAGAACTGTCCATTTGACTCATATTTACTAAAACTTACATAATAGGAGATAAACATATAATTGTGTGGTTACACCACTGTTAATACAGAGGGAGACATTGGCTTTGTGGTCACAGCACTGTATTAATGAAAGCATTCCATGAACAGTATTCTTCCCATTCTCACACAACTGTGTTGACTACAACTACTAGTGGGCATCACACAGAAGTCCTTTCATCATACACATTCTTCCTAAGGATTTGACTTCTTGAAGACTGGAGTTTTTTGAACATGGACATACAAGCCTAGATGAAATGGAAGGTCTTTTGTTCTTTCAAAATTCTAGTGGACTATTAGAAATCAGATTTACATGGAAAGACCCTTCATTTCAGGAGAGTTTATTGAGCTCTCAAATTAGAAGAATGGATACAATGGAGACCAGCTGGTTTGGAGCTGACTTCATGGAAATCCTATAGCCTTTCCTTTAGTTCTGAAGTTGACAGCTAACTCCAGCAGTATTAATAGTACCTGTGATTTGTACCCAGAAAAGTCAGATAAATTGATGTCGCATTTGAGTTGTCACCAAGCTCTCCCAAGAGTTTATATTCATGTCTAGTAATTACAGTAGTTATTAGTCTGCCACAAAGGCTTGTGACTAATGCAATGAACCTGCATTTCAAGACAATATTTTGATACCTCTATCAGTATTCTGGGACAGAGTCCACCAGCTTCCCTCGACTGCCTGAGTTCAAACTAAATGTGGTTAGAACCCACGGTCTGGATGAACTTGCTGGGAGGTCTTGTTGTTAAGTTGTTTCCAATAACAAAAAGCTTGATTAAAATGGAGAAATTAAATCGATCCAAACAATGTGGGAGGGCTATCAAGATGGAAGAATCTCCCTGCAGAGAATAGAAAACGGATGGGGATGGAAATAATCTGTACATATAAACCCCCAATAAAGACTTACACCAACTAAATATAAAAGTACGGCTTAAAAGCATACCTCTGAGAGAAGATCTAGATATTTTCATTAGCTAAATTGTCTCAAATTAGTCCTCAAATCATTCTTGTATAAGGGTGGCAAAAGTCAACCCAAAACTGCCTGAAAGTCAGTTGAGGGGGGAAAATAAGGGGCTGAATAGGAGAGTCGAATCTTGATACCCATATCACACGCATCACCTGTCTAAGCCTAACTGGCATGTAGTCACTTTGTAGAAAACAGATGTCATCTTTGTGGACACATTATTTAACTCCCATAGTTGGTATGGGATATTTTTCCACTGATATTAAAAAAGAAAGGAAATTAACTGACCCCAAGAAAATGTGTCCCATGACGAGGTTATTCCTCTAAAGCCAAAGCCAAGATTCCTGACTTATAATGTTTATAGGGGAGATGATGTGCATGTGGGGGGAGCGTGTGTGTGCGCGCACGTGTGTAGAGGCAGCCTATAAAACTGAAGCATACAACATTGAGTATTCAAAATGATCTTAAAGGTATTACCCTTGTATTTACAATAAATACCTTCCAGTAGTTCATAATCCACTTCTGGGTATGCTTTGTTGTAGATTCATACATCCCACCATTAATAAAACCCACTTCGTTGAGAAAACTTTAAAGAAGTATAAGAAAGAAACTTTGCATCGCCTATGATGTCTCCTTTTAGAAAGCAACCCTCTTTATGCACTTAATACATAAGGGAAGCAATTTCTCTATTAATAGTATTATGACACTTTAATATAAACTTAATTACGTAAATTGTAATTCATGCTAATTGCTACCAGATTAAAAATGGGAATTAAATCCTTCAGTTACATAACTTGTGAAGATAAGGTTTTTCCTGGTGTGATCATTTCTGCCAGTTACTTCTCTGTTGCTCAAGTTTTTATTCTTAGCACTCATTGATGCTTTTGACTATCCCTAAGACTGAGAACAGTTAGTGATAGCTAAGTTATTTAGCTTATCAAAGATATATTAATTAGATTTATCTACCTATGTCAACCCTCAAGTAACTCGAAAATGTGTAAACATGGGCCATCAAGACTCTTCTGAGTTAACTAGCTGGGCTGTGATTGGTCACATGGGTGTAATATGAGAGCGAATTGGGCCACGGACATAGTGTGTTGGAGATCAAGGGATCAAAATACACAAGAGGCAGAAACTCTATTTGTAAGGTGTGTTAAAAAAAAAAAAAAATGTAGACCAAAACATGTCAAACCTTTTTCAGAAAGTTTTCCTTAATAAAATAACTCCTACTTCTCTGTACCTCTTGAGATTTATGCTGTTTTGTATTCCACCTAAAACCACAAGCCTTCTTAATTCTCGTATTCTCTTCTTCCACTGTAACTGAATTGTAAGGTCCCACGAGCATGGCTGGTGTCACTGTGATGCATCTATTTTTCTCACGGATGAAGCAGAGGTCCCACATGGCTTGCTGGGATCTGCTAATGATGGCAGATAGAGAGTTGGGGCATGCGTGGACTGGAGTAAGTGGAAACTGTAGACTGAAGACAAGACCTTCACCTACTTTCTCAGACTCCCACAGATGCTTGCTTCTTTCTCTCTTGGTTGTCATTTCACCTATGCCAAACTTTGGAAATGGGGGAAAATATCACTCCTTAGAGTATGAGATTTGGGTTTCTGTGTGTGTGTCAAGGGGTCTGAAGGACATAAGCTCTCAAAAAGGGAAAACTTAATAGGAAATGGGAGACAGGAAGGAACCAAGCGGATACATTTCTGATATATTTCCCAAGATGAGATTCACCCTTGTAAATTTGGAGAATTCCCAAGGGCTGAATGAACATGCTGTGATCTGTGGTATCATCTGTGGATCAGTGTGAGGCAGTCACCCTCCTAATGCAGAATGTGTTCTTTGGCCTCCCTTTCTCCACAGCACCCCCTCCCCCCACACACACTTCCTCTTATCTGTGATGTTTTAGCAGTCTGAATCCTTTCCTCAGGCTCTGCTTTCCTGGGTTATGATAATTGGTATTATAAGTATTTTTTAAGATGTATATCTATAAGATAGGTTTTAGGATTTTGATTCCTCTGCTGAATAAAAGTAATAGTGACCCTACTGTGGGTCATCAAGTAGGTTGGTAACAATCTCTAGCATGTAGATTTGGGTTGACTTAGAAGGGGAGAGTAGCTCATGCACCTATCCTAAGAAATTCTTGCTATACATTAGAATAATGGAGTAGAATGGCATCTGACATCTGACAGAATTACAGAAAGATGTGACAATTTGGGGGCAGTCAACAGCCAATTTAATACAGAAATTGTTGTGGAAGCTAGAGGGCCTCAAATACAGTTTAGGGGGGATGCCCTCTTATAGCCTCAAAGAACCATACCCTGAAAATGAGGCTTAGGCTCAGGTTTTAAGAGCTCAGATCTGCAAACAAAACTAAAGGTACAATCCCAGTAGATTTTCTGTGTAAAAATCTGGGCTCTGATTAAAAAAAAAAAAAAAAAAAAAAAAAAAAATTGTCCCTCTGACTTGTCTGGGTGTATGTGGGTGGATAAATACAAGACCTTTTTATCTTCAAAGTTCCTGAGTCCCTTCTTTCCAAAGGAGATTAGCTTCCCGTGGCCTGGAGCCCAAGCAAAGAACTTACTGAAAGCAGGTGCCTTGCGGGATTGAACTGTGTCTGCCCCCACTCTCCCTGATGGCCTCCAAGTCAATAACCAGGGTCAGTTCTCAATGATGACATGTAAACCCTGTATCCAGGGAGGGAAGAAAACACGGCAAGGCAGATTCAGGACATTGCTAATGTGTCAGCCAGAACTGGGGGAAGGGTGGGGGTGGACAGGGATGAACTTCTAGGGGCGTGTGTCTCCGTGTGTGCCTGTGTGTGTATGCATGGGCACATAATATGAAACCGAATGACAGATCATTGACTGGAACATGTTTTCTCATAATTCAGGAGTTAACGTTTCAGTAAAAACACTTGGGGCTTATCTGAATATTTCCATTTGGTGGCAACACGGCGTCAAGGTCAAACAGTAGTCTTCTGAGTAGGTGAAGTGCAAACAGCTCTATGCAGTGCAGAAGAAATGGGTGGGCACGACTTAGGGCTTGGGATGGCTTACAACGTACAGTGTTGAGTTTCCACAACCTGATATAATTGGCCTGCTTGCTCTGAGAAGTCCTTTCGGTGAATGATGTAAAAAAAAAAGGAAACAATACAGAGGGTCAGTTCATTTCTACCAAAATGCAAATAGTAATGATAGGGTAGACACATCAAATACTTCAACGATTTCTCATTTTTAAAGACATACTTGAGAGACTGCTGGAGTGTAAACCTTGCACATTTTCCGTTGCTACTCTATTCTGCATTCCACAGTGACACCATCTGGGGATGTGCTGTGGAAGACAGAAGATTGAGATTATGGGATGCCTGGGTGGCTCAGTCACTTAAGTGTCTGTCTTCAGCTCAGGTCTTGATCCCAGTGTCCTGGGATGGCGTCCCCCATCAGGCTCCTTGATCAACAGGGAACCTGCTTCTCTCTCTCCCTGTTGTTTCCCAGGCTTGTGCTCTCTTTCTGACCAATGAATAAATAAAATCTTGAAAGATTGAGATTAGCAGGATTTACAAATCTGTCAAGTAGCAGTTATTGGCAAATGGATTGAAAATCAAAAAGGTAACAAACTAAAAACATTAATAATTAGTTTTCTTGAAGAGGGTTCATGAATGAGAGTCCTTATATCTGAATTCCAGTATGCTCTCCTTAAAAGATGAATTGAGTCGAGGGGCACCTGGCTGGCTCAGTCGGTAGGGCATGTGGCTCTTGATCTCGCTCCAGGTTGTGAGTTTGAGTCCCACGTTGGGTGTAGAGATTAAAAAAATAAAATCTTTAAAAAAAAATTAGGTGAGTTGAGGCAAATTGCTTCATTCAACTTACCTGTAAAATGAATTAGGTTGAAAAGATTTCAGCACCAAAAAGGATAGGTGCTATACAGCATTACTTTCATGAACTATGATTCATGTTGAGGTTATTTGTATGGGCTGAAAATGTTGCTGACAGTCACCAGTAAATCAGGTTTTAAGGAGCACAGCACAGAGCCCAGTGGCTTCTGAGATCCTGGAGGAGAGGGCTAAGATCATGTGGTTCTCTAAGAAATTTATGAAATCAACTTCTGAAATATTAGATCTCTGGACTGGATGACTGAGTGCTTTTACGAACCAATGTGAGTTATTCCTCAAGGACAACTTGTTACCTTCTTTGCTATCATTAATCTACTAAAGATGGATGCTATCAAAATCTACTTCCACTAAAGTAGAAAAGACCACATCTATTATTAAATAACATTTCAATAAGATAATTGGCATTGAATTTAAACAACTGCCACATAAATTATGTAATACACTGGGGTACAAGTACTCTTTAATAGTTTCAGATAGCCCAATATATATTGGCCAAGTATGTACGCCTACTTCATGTGGCTGTAGATCAGAATAGTGAAGAATATTGCTGTCTTCCACTAAAATGAAACCTAAAGTTAGGGTTGTTTCTAAGAATAGGAATACAGTTATTAGGCATCTCTGGTTGAAGTGATCACTTAGTTCCTGAAACTTTCATCTATATTAAAAATATGATCATAATAATTACACCAGTGTTGACAGAATTTGTCAAGAGAAATATTTTCTTGAGCTACTTTCATTAATGCAATTTATTTCATTGATGGATATTCCATAGAGTGAGGCAAAATTATCTTTCTTTCTTTTTAATATGTCTCACTGAACGTATTTTCATTAAGACCTTTCCTGTGTAGTTATACAACAAATTTATTTCATAATGGAAAATTTGTATGTATATCAATTTTACTGATTACCATTACCAGCCTTTTGAATTTCTTTATGATGGCTATGTAATCCAACTCAAAGTATCTGGGGCCAAATTTTGCAATTACACTTTGTGTGGGCCACTCTGCTCCTTACCTTGATGTACCATCGAGCCAATTATCCACTCCTCTACTTTTGTTGTTGTTGTTGTTGTTCGGATCTAATGACTGAAGATAAGTGCAAGTTTGCAGTGAGAAATTGTCATATTAGTGGAAATTTTAACATACCAACTATTACTTTCTTTGGCTTCATCTGTATAATCAAAGAGCAATCCCTACCACTGATTACTTATGCACCTCCTAATTGTGCTGCCTTTCTATAGAAGTAATTTGCAGCATTTATATGTGTGAACAATGCTGCGTGAAGTGTCTCTTATTGGAGGCCAGACCACTAAGATGGGGTCAAATTTTGGGGTCAGAAAAAATAGCAGGGAATTAGTGAAAACTCATTATCTAAAACCACTGATTCATTTCTTTTTCTTTTAAATTAATTTATTTTTTAAATAAACATATAATGTATTTTTATCCCCAGGGCTACAGGTCTGTGAATCGCCAGGTACACACTTCACAGCACTCTTCATAGCACATACCCTCCCCAATGTCCATAACCCCAACCCCCCCTCCCCCCGGAAACCCTCAGTTTGTTTTTGTGAGATTGAGTCACTTATGGTTTGTCTCCCTCCCGATCCCATCTTGTTTCATTTATTCTTCTCCTACCCCCATAACCCCCCCCCCCCATCTTGCATCTCCACCTCCTCATATCAGGGAGATCATATGACAGTTGTCTTTCTCCAATTGACTTATTTCGCCAAGCATGATACCCTCTAGTTTCATCCACGTCATTGCAAATGGCAAGATTTCATTTCTTTTGATGGCTGCATAGTATTCCATTGTATATATATACCACATCTTCTTTATCCATTCATCTGTTGATGGACAACTAGGTTCTTTCCATAGTTTGGCTATTGTAGATATTGCTGCTATAAACATTTGAGTGCACATACCCCTTCAGATCACTACGTTTGTATCTTTAGGGTAAATACTCAGTAGTGCAATTGCTGGGTCATAGGGTAGTTCTATTTTCAACATTCTAAGGAACCTCCGTGCTTTCCAGAGTGGTTGCACCATGTTTTCCAGAGTGATTGCACCAGCTTGCGTTCCCACCAACAGTGTAGGGGTTCTCCTTTCTCCACATCCTCACCAGCATCTGTCATTTCCTGACTTGTTAATTTTAGCCATTCTCACTGGTGTGAGGTGATAACTCATTGTGGTTTTGATTTGTATTTCCTTGATGCCGAGTGATGTGGAGCACTTTTTTATGTGTCTGTTGGCCATCTGGATGTCTTCTTTGCAGAAATATCTGTTCATGTCTTCGGCCCATTTCTTGATTGGGTTATTTGTTCTTGGGGTGTTGAGTTTGTTAAGTTCTTTATAGATTTTGGACACTAGCCCTTTATCTGATATGTCGTTTGCAAATATCTTCTCCCATTCTGTCAGTTGTCTTTTGGTTTTGTTAACTGTAAAACCACTAATTCATTTCTAACACCTGATCTGTTTTTAATCTGGCTGAGATTGTATTGCATATTTATCAATAAGTTATACCATTATTTGTCAAAAGGCACCTGTGGTTATAAATGGTCAGCATAATAAAATTATTTTAGGAACTGTTATTTAAACTTGCCTTTTTGTGATTAATAGGTGGTATTGAAATTAGAAGTATGAAGAGGTCAGGGTGATAACCCACACTGGGTTTTGCCACAGAATGACAGACAAGACCTTTTGTGACCACCATGATCCTCTTTCATTCAGTCATTCTTTCATTCAAAACTGGTTCATCGAAGCACTGTATTAAGAACCACAGACACAGTGATCTGCAAGACAACACTCTTTCTTGACTTCATGGGTGTCAGAATTTAAGGAGGCAAGCAGTAGCGTGCTGAGAACTAGGACTGTGGAAATCCAATCACCTTGAAATATTTAACCCAGGCTTGATGAGGTGCCCCATGTAGAATGTGATCCCCATTTGAGACTAGGATCTTATATTGGTCTCAATCCTGGCTTAGGGCTTTCCCATCCCAGATGGTTCTAAACCATCTCTCTGGGCACATCTCTTCTCTGGGGATCACCAATAATTACCAAACCACAGATACCTGTTATATGAAATAAAATTCCAAGTAAATGATTTATTACAGGGAACCAAATTTCAAATTAGGCCATTAGCTGTCCATTCTCAGGGGCATCTTTTTCCTACCCATGAGGTCACTGCTAAACCCATTTTTTAAGATGACTTATTTTTAGAGAAGGAGAAGAGGGAGGTGGGCAGAGGAAGAGAGAAAATCTTAGCAGGTTCCATACCCAGCACAGAGGGTGACATGGTGCTCAGTCTCACAACCCTGAAATGACCTGAACTAAGGTCTTACCTGACTGGGCAATGCAGGCATTCCCAAACCCAATTTTTAATTAGACAATTGAATTGTTTGTGTTGGAAAGTTCAAAAAAGTCAGGATGAACTCTGAACTCTCACCCAGAACTGAGATTAGAAAGTGCATTTTTTTTTTTAAAAGAAAGTGCATCTTTTTACAGAAATGACTGCATCTCTGTAATTTCTTTTCCTCTCCTCTGGTTAGTTGAGCATCTCTTTTATCGTGCTTCCATATGCAGTGCACCCTCCCCTTCTCTGCTTACACCTCCTTCCTTTATGCCTGTGCTGCACGGTGCCCTTCAGCCATGCTCCATCCAGGCAGAGCACGCTTCCTGGTCTGATCACTAGAAACTGAGAACGCTGGGGGAAACAGAAATAAAAAGTGAGTCTACATCTTTGTCCTGCCCCATATGCATTGTGTGACATCATCACAAATCCTAACTCCACTTAAAGGGTAAACCATTACAATCACACCCGGCGCTTAATAGGATGGATTTTTAAAAAGTAAAAGAAAGGTTGTGAGATCAGCCTCTGTCATGCAGTAGATCATGGATGGTACTTACGGGAACTGTTGTTGCTCTCTCCAGTCCTCTACTCTTCTCCTACCAGCCCCGTGAATTTTCCCATTCACAATGTGCTGAATTTCTATACGTGAGGCTGTTAATGAGAAACCCATTTTCCAAATTCTTGGGGAAACAGGCATCTCATGTACATAGTCGTGATGGGAGGTTAGCAGCAAAGACAAGAAGTAAATATCTGTAAAAGTAAATGGAAGGTTTTGGGGAAAAAAGAATATAAGAGAGACAATAGGAAACTTTTAAAGTGGGGATTTGGAGAAAATAGTATTTTTAGGAAGCACAGGTGGTAGGTAGTAAGATAAAGAACAACATGAAAAGGTAAAGGGTTGAGAAGCAGTGGTTTATTCAGATAATTGTTATATTTATGTAGTCAATCTTTTTTCTTAATCCCCAAATCTCTTTCTGGGAATAGCTCTGTTTTAACTACATTTCAAATTTGCTCTTTTAAGTAGGGGTTGGTTGGTAAATAGTTCTCAGAGAGAAAAGAAAACAAGAAGGGGGAAAAATCCCATTTCGGTTTGTAACTTTTGCCAATTTCCCTGGTGTAAATACTCCCACGGTGGTTTTAGAGTTGAAAAGAAATTCACAGGATAGCCTTTCATGTGAGCTGGTAGGAGCTGGCTCCAGCATGCCTCTGCTTTTAAAGCTTGCTTGAAAGTGAACTCCTCTAGCATTGTATATTTAATGGTGACCACAAAATGGGCCTTAATCCACATGCTAGGAGTCTAAGTGGACTCCATACATACTGTGTTCCTGTCTCTTTATGGGCTTTAAGGCTGCCTTTTAGGGACTGCTCATTTCCCCCTGAGCTCCATGGCTTCAATTACAGTTAATTGTGACCATAAAAACTATTAATCATTTGGCGAAGGCTACTTCTATGTGTGGGGAAATCGAGAGAATAGATTAACACATTAGGCAGGTAATAATGGCTTTTCCACTATAAAAATTTTATTAGAAGTAGCAAAACATAGCATATAACTATCAACTCTTACTATTTATATTAACACAAAGGAAATTTTAAGAGAAGGCGAGCCCAGAGATTTCATTCAGCCCCTGCGAGGCATCCATCTGATTAACCCATGTTGTTTCTCCTAAATCTAACATTTTTTCCCCTTAATATCTTTAAAGAGATTTATTCGGTGCTTCGGGTGTCAGAAACACCAAGGTCTTGCCACTTATATGTATTTCCCTAAGTTAGCCACTTAAAATTCTTTTCTGACTCTTGTAAATTTCCTCAGTGCCTGGTCTACAGTGACTGGGGGAGGGCCTAAGCGTTTGTGGGAACGTGGGAGCCAGCGCAAGGGAAGAGAGGTCATCTGGCAAGGTGATGCTGAGCGTCTACACACACACACACACACACACACACACACACACACACACACACAGCTCTGCTCAGGAAGATAAAATTTCCCTGTTCAGCTGTCTCCAAGGCAACAGTGTGCCCCGCCTCTACTTGCTCACTGCGATGAGTGTGCCTTCACCCTACCAAGAGGCCCAGAAGAACCAGGTCAGGGGGTTGGAGGGGTGAGGTGTTTGGCTCTGTTGTGAGTTGGCTTGAAGGGGCACCCGAAGGAGGCTCTGTGCAGAAGCCTCTGGGTTCACCCAGCAGCGTTTTTGGAAGACATTCTAACACAGAAATGTGCTCTCCTTCTTGGAGCTACTAGTTAACTGCCCTAGAGGAGGTAGGGTTGCTAGGCAGAGGGAGTTAACAATTGTGCAAGCCAAGTGCTTTGTGGATAAATGTGGGACTTAGGGTCCTGCAGGGATTGGGCCACGAGAATCACCAGTGGCGGCTGGGGCCAGATTGAGGGAACGGCAGGAAGCAGGTACTGGGGATGGCCCGGGCAGCCCTCGGAAGGGAGTTCATGGTCGCCCAGACTTCTTATAGGATCACAAGATCGCACAAGATCTTTGCTGTCCTCCCTGGAAAGGGCACCACCTCCCACTGATTCTTCATATCCAGAGGGAACGTGGGAAATAATGACTCTTTCCCTTTGTCATGCTCTTTCTTAAGCTTAGACAAAATACTTAAGTTTAGGAATCCTGGGAGTTGCGTGGCCTAAAACCTGACTGCGCAGGCTCCCACTGAGTCTGTTAATCCCAGGAGGGATGACTATAGTACTAGACCCTGGGATGTTAGGAATTAGGCTTAAGTATTTGAATAAGCTTTGAGCCTTCTCTAGGGGTAGAGTTTAGACTAAAAAGTCCTTTTAAAACATGTTTGCATATAACATATGTAGAACATATGTAGAGCATATAACCTAACTGGAATATATATATATATATATATATATATATATATATATATATATATATATAT
>NC_081573.1:49229696-49277509 GCF_022355385.1 Mustela nigripes
GAATGACATAATCGGAATGAACAGTTCCCACTCAGCTCGCTCATTTCCTGATGCTCTATTGAGAAATCCACATGCATTTTCCAGTCCTCGCAATCACAAGAAGACTGGAACCATTATTATTATTTAGAACTATTTATAATGATGATGTCCAAATGGAAGTTGGGTCATCACCCTCTAAAATCACCTAACTTGTAATTGACAATCAACCTAAAACTGGAGGACGATTTTAGAGGGAATATGTATGGTGCCCAAAGATTTAGTTAGGTAGTGATGAGCTCACTTATTGAGATGCCTATGAGGCTAATGCTTGTCTACTTCTGGTGCTGAATATATGGGTCTGTGTTGGACATTCATGGAAACTACCACATGAATTACTTGCAACATTTAAACTATCCTATTTCACTTTTGTTTTCATCTGTCTGTGGTTATCAGACCATTCTAGATGAGGATTTATGAAAATGGAAGGAATGATGGTCTAGGTAGATCAGACCCACGGAACCCTTTTCCTTTAAAGAGTTGAGTCTTTGAAACTAACTTTTAATTTTTGTTACTTGTTGTAAGCGGGCAGATGCTTATAAAGTCTTCTAGTCCTCGAGGAAAGGGACGGGGAGAAGGCAGAGAAGTATTAGTGAAGAGGTTTGAAATGGAAGCTCATCTGCGAGCGCGTGGTTATTTATGGTTTAATATCTCGGCAAACCAGTGTTGAGGAGCTGATTTAGCATTCCATCATACGGAGGATCGATCCACTTGTCCTTGCCTGCAGTCTGATGTAGTTAGATGAGATGAAGCTCATGGTTTCTGTCTGCAAACTCACATGAGCCAAATGTTAACCAGCTATTAAAAACTAAAATAATGTTCTCTCTTCCCTGTTTTTGAAATGACAGCCAGAGCAGTGCCACTCAGCATCACCCCAACATTCTCTGCCTCTGGAGTATTTAGCTAATTTACTTTATTCTTTAAAATGCTTTTTCTACTGTAAGCACCTATAAAAGGGATTACCATAATTGTTTTGCCTCTGGCAAAGTAGGAAGATTGCCCAAGCTTATGTGGTCCGGTTATTTTATTTTTTATTTTTTTATTTTTTTAGACCCGTGAACACAGCAATTCCTTTTACATTTGACGACCCAGCAATTTCCATAATATTTTCACAATTATATATTACATAAATGCTTTCACTACATAATGAATATTTTTATTTCTTGATTCAATTTTATGGTAGGGAGACCATAATGGCATTAAAATGTGGAAAATTCCTCTTCCTTTTAATGCCATCTGGGTTTCTATAATATATGCCGAGTGGCTACATGAATTCTAAAAATGATGTAAAGTTGCTTACATAACTTGAATCTTAGGATCTTTAGAAGGATTTGATGTATATAGTGGATCTATCCAATTCTACCTTTTCTGGTTTTTAGATATTTTCAAAAAGATGTGGGGGGAAAAAGTACAAATCTTGCGTTTAGAGACTATCATCTGTCATTTTTTTTAATTTTATTTTTTTTCCAGCATTCCAAGATTCATTGTTTATACACCATATCCAGTGTCATTTTAAATGATAAATGCATACAATTCAAGTGACAACAACAAAATGTACAAATAAAAAATAATTCCCCAAATCTAACCATCCAAAAATAATTCTTGTGTACTTGTGGTGAAACTCATTCTGGTTGCTTTTAAGAGCACACACACAAACAGACGACAGGTTTATAGAAAAACATATTTTAAAAAATCATGTTTGTATTTTTAATGAAATTATTGAAAACTAAAATGATGGGAAATGTAAAATGCCAACATTGGTCTATCATCCAGTCACCAAAAAGTTTTTTTTCCCCAATTCAGTTTATTTTCCTACCTAGGGATAAGGAAGCAAATTATGTTACTTATGCCCAGTGAATTTTTAAATTAAATGTTTATACATATGTCTAATACAAAGCTTTTTATTTATTTTTACTTTAGGTGGAAAAAAAAAGCAGGTGAAACTAAGGAACTTTCACTTACGCACAAATGTTTAAATACAAGTTTAAAAATAAGCTGCCTTGTGTTAAGAAAAAAATGACATAATTTTAGTCCTTTAAGACAATTTACCTAAACTGTTTTTACAACATTTTAACTAAAGACCCAAATATACAGAACCCTGAGGAGGGGTAATATGTGCTGCTTTCTCTCCCTGGAAATATATTGAATATTTTTATTCTTGAATATTAGGAACATTATCATTTTTATATGTAAAATGGTTTCTCGACTATTTAAAAAAAATTTAGTGATTGGGGCACCTGGGTGGCTCAGTGGGTTAAAGCCTCTGCTTTCAGCTCGGGTCATGATCCCAGGGTCCTGGGATCGAGCCCTACATCGGGCTCTCTGCACAGCAAGGAGCCTGCTTCTCTTCTTCTCTCTCTGCCTGCCTCTCTGCCTACTCGTGATCTCTTTCTGTCAAATAAATAAATAAAAATCTTAAAAAAACATTTAGTGATTAGTACAAGTTGAAAGCTTGGTAAATGTTAAGCATTGTCCACATAATGAACAATTTCTCATTTAACCTTTCATCATTGAGAATAGGAATGAAATTGGAATACGATGACTCCATCCTCTTTTCATTTTTGAACATCAAAATTTAAATGGCCAAGAACTTGGATGGCTTAATTTTTAGTTTTAACTTACATTCTATTTGTATCCATGTATACTACCCCCTAATTTAAACATCCTTAATAACTGGCACTAACTGAATCTTCATCAAATGCCAAATATTATTCTAAGCATTTTAACTGTGTTCCTCAAAACCACTACAGAATCAGATCCTGACAATCTGGATTTAGAAAGTTGTTCCAAGTTACATGGTAGAAGGAATGGATTGTATTTCATGCAGTTTGGCTACCAATTCCACGTGGGTGACTGCTACGGTGTATTCCCCCTGAGACTGGGTCCATATTAGAGCAGAGATCCAAAAGCAAAATGGAGTCTGTGCAGTTAAAGATCTGACAAACAGAAGGAACAGAGAGAGAAAGCAGACCATGCGAGCTGGTGTGATGTGTGCAAATACAGAATAAGGGGAAGGGGGTGGTAAGAAGGGAGATAGGAATGACTCCAAAGATGAGAAAAGCAGCTGAGAATCAAAGAACAAAGGAGAGTTTCTAAGATAAAAAAATGTCTGTGTGCCTGAGCGTATGGGTGTGTAAGCAGAGACATAAGCAGAGGTGCAGGTGGCCATGTTTCCATGCCCCAGGGACATCGAGGATGATACGAGGAAGTACAGAGCACATGCAATAATTGGGCAAATTCCTGATGGTGGGAAGGATGAGGTATGAGATGCAAGCAATTTAACAAAAGAAATTGGTGAGAAAATAAATGCTATGGGAATAGAGGGTTTGGGGTGTCTTGGGAAGAACCCTCGGCCCTTGCCCCATAGGTGCTATTGTGCAATAGAAGATTTGAATCAACGAAGGAAACCTTTCCCTTGTAGAAAGAGGACGGACATTCTCCAACTGTAAGAACCCTCCAGCAGAGACGTGACAAGGCTCTCCAGTTTCTCTTCATCAGAGATAGTGTGATCTTTGTCTTACCCACATCCTTAATATTGGCAAGAAACACATTAAAAATAATTCAGGGAAAATGTTATTAACCGTACCATGAAAAAAAATTACTGCCTAAAATGGAGAAAGATGTACTGCTGTTGAAGGAAGTTTGTACAAAAAGGAAGCTTTTTTCCATATGAGGAGTAAATAAAATAGAGGAGAGCTAATAAACAACTGGAGCTTAAGAAAATAAAGGTCTCTGCTCAGAATTTCTGGGTAATTGGCTATCGTGTTTCTGTATCCGGGAAAATTTCAGACAAGATGTGCAACCTTTCCAAGACAGTTGTCACCAGTGAAATAGTTGAAGCATATTGCCAAGGTGATATCATTGTCTGAACTACAGAAACAGAAATTTATCCACAAAAGAAATCATTTGAGGACCATAGCAACAGGGTAAGAGCAGTCTTGTGAAAACTATAGTATTCATTGATAGACCGGGAAGCTTGTTGGTCCAGTGGAACCTAGTATTTAACCCAGTATGAGAATCAGCCTCTTCTACGCCATCATCATCATTGACTTCATCACCAAGAAGTCAATCCTAAGCACTTACATTCATTAGACCCTCCAACACCTTTAAGAATTGGGCGCCATTGTCTATCTTTGTCTGTCTGTATCCATGTGTGTGTTTACTTTTTTAAAGTGGGCTCCATGCCCAGTGTGGAGCCCCATGAGGGGCTTGAACTCAAGACCCAGAGACCTGAGCCAAGATCAAGAGTCAGATGCTCAACCGACTGTGCCACGCAGGTACCCCTGGAATTCTTTGCTGCATGATCCCGAGGAGAGACCCATTTGGACTCTAGAGAAGAAAGATGTCCTCAACATTTTGTGCTGGTCCCAGATAGCTGGGGACCCTCAAGGAATGCTGCAAAGACTAGATTCTCACCATGGAAAGTGAAGGGTGATTGGGCACCAACTTGATCCTCAACGTTTTATGGGACAGAACTCATTTAGTCCTTCTGAGGATGCTGTTGAGCTATTCTGTTACTATCACTGTCGTCTTACACGTCAGGAGAAGGAGGCACTGTAGGGTAGGTAATGGCTTCATGCCGAAAGATAGTGTAGGGAGAAGCCAGGATGAAAGCCCAGCTGTGGAGTCAGTCTCCCCATGGAGATGCTTCAAGCATTGGAACATATGGTTGAACTAAGTGAGTTTTCCCTTCCCTTCTAACCTTGAAATTTGCTGATCCCATGCACTCCGCTGACTGACACATTGCTGTGGAAACACATTGCATCTCCTTGATGTTACGCCGCCTGTCACATTCAGAAATTCTGGGGGGAAGGAAAAAAAAAACAACCTCAAAAACCTCTGTGAAGGTCATGCATGGGCAGGAGCTATAATGTGAAAGGAATTGAAATCCTAATTTGAAGGAATGCTCCATTTGCATCTACATGCTGCTGTATGATTTATGACAGAGTTTTCGCTAAGATAGAAAGTTCTACAGTGTGAGTGATTTTTCATTTTCCAATCTCAACAGGAGCTTGGAAATCAAAATAAAAAATTAATCAAGTTATTTCAATTTATATTAGAAAGTAATTTAAGATAACGTTTCCAAAGTTTTCTTATGTGACACACTAGTTGTCTTTTATTGTAATCACATTATAACAAGTGAAGTCTCTAAAAAACGACCATGCAGACAAAAATATATTAAAACCCCACAAAACTGTGGTCTGTTGGTATATGAAGTAGTTTGCTTTCGTGAGAATAACCTGAGGTCCTAAAAAGAGCACTAAGTAGACACTCCATGAACCTTCCTGGCATTGGGTCCTCACGAAATAATTTTCAAAATCCTGGGTTTTTTTTTGTCCCCCCCCCCCAATTACTGTGTATGGAAATATCGCTAATAAAAAAAGAACAGGGTCAATACAGTGTTCCTTCCATGTCTAGATTTTACAATAAAATACAATAATTTGAGGCATCAGTCATTCATATTTTTAAATTACTCTTCCAGCAGATTTTTATCTGAATAAATAGGAGATATTTTTGTCATTCTCATGGACTCTAACATGTTTATCTTT
Organism: Mustela nigripes; assembly: GCF_022355385.1. Taxonomy (NCBI): domain Eukaryota; kingdom Metazoa; phylum Chordata; class Mammalia; order Carnivora; family Mustelidae; genus Mustela; species Mustela nigripes. The sequence continues at coordinate 49,235,282 of NC_081573.1, forward strand.
CTTCTCCTGCAATAGACAGAGAACACGGCAGTGGTTGCTGGAATGGAGGCCGTGAGATATTGGTGTGGAAGATAAAACACACCTGGCTCATCTAAATAGGTTAGGAAATTTCATTTCCACTATATAATAACTCCTAGAGAGTCAACTTTTTATTTGAGATGAAAAGTCTCCCTGTCATAAATCCTAAAGCTGTGTGTAGATGCACATGGAACATTCCTTCAAATTATAATTTCCATTCCTTCTGTATGAAAAGAAGTTTTAGGATTTTATTTCCATGGTCAGCCTAACTTGTCCGAGTTTATTAGCACTGATTCTTATTAGCACTGATTATAATCAGTGCTAATAAGGAGTCCACTTACATTATGTCCTTCCAAATGACACATTTTTACATGAATAAAATAGAAGTTTAATGAAAAACTGACTGATACCTGATTTCAACCGGGTCCCTACAATACAAAGATGATTAGTAAGCTGAGAGAAAGCCTGAGTGTGAAATTTTGCCCATATGCACACAAGGGTTTGTATTTTTTTCATTAGAAATCTCACCGTTCTGATCATTTTCCCCCCTGTGTGTGAAAGATTTTCTCAAATTGCTTTTCTTTATTTTTGGCACAGTTGACCCACTAGGTTATCATGCAGTGGAATTTTTGGAGCTGGGTACCTTTTACAGCTCATGTAAATTCTCAAGATCTCAGTGGACATTTTAAAGAAGTCTGTCAAACATGTTAAGTCAGAAGTTTCCACATGAAGGCTGTCGCTGTTCCACATGCTAGTGTAGTTTCTAGAACATTTGAATATAAGTCAAGCTATCACAAAATATACCCCTTTTAAAATGTCTGCTGGCATGGAATCTGCTATGTCTGCACATCTGCCAAAAGGGAGCTCTGTTTTCTCCATTCCAAACTTCAGGTTAAATGGAGGGAAGAGAAATTGCAAATTGGCTCACCTTTCAGAAAATAATTTGTTAAATACCTGTGTATTTAACATAGTAACCTGTGGTGGCCAGAAAACTGCTAAACAGCTCCAAGGGTATTGTTTTGTTCCGTTTGTTTGTTTTGTTTTTGTTTTTTTGCATGTTTGTTTGTTGGATAGGACTGTGATTTCATCTGCTTCAGTCCAATCTCAAATCCCATGTTCAAAAGCAAGTCTCCTATTTTTCTGAAGAGCCTTGATACCAACAAATAATGTAATGAAAAGGACCAGCAATTATTCATTATAAGTGCAAAATGGAGACTATTTATTGTGGTCCTTCAAGTTCTTTTACAATATGTAAGGGGTGCCCAGAACACTGACACGTGTGTGTGTGTGTGTGTGTGTGTGTGTGTGTATGTATGTGTGTTTGCATGTTATACACATACATATAACACAACTATATAAAAAATATGTCCTCCTTTAAAGAACAGCATTGGCAAAGAAAAGCACTTGATCTACACTGAATAGGATCCTAACTCTACTGAAACAATTCCAACACAAAAAGGTGATTAAGAGCCATGTATCAATAGTCCTATTAATCCAAAATCCCTACTGCCAACAGTTTTATATTTGTCTCTGTTTCCAGATGGATGGTGGCTGAGAAGACCTTGTGTTGCACCGTAGCAATTAGTTTTTTCTCAGGATAATTTTTCAATAGTCAGAAGCGTATGTGCTCAGGCGGAGATTCATTTTATTTTTCTGTAGCACAGGAATGTGGGTTCTTTGGTTGTTGGCCATTTAGTCCAAAGCACCAGCTGGCAAGCAAATCAAGATAATTTTTGTTTCTTTTCTTGGCACGTTGCCTCTATGTTGCATGAAAAAAAAGGTACTTTTTAAATTATGTTCCTGAGCAGAAATCTTGGGTCCCAGCCTACAAACTTATTAGTGGTTATTGAGATATCAGATCTCAAGGCGGTCCATGGTGGAAGTTCCAAATGGCGTCCGTTTCTCTTTCTTACAGCAGTGATCGTTGTTTTCAGATTGACTGATCTGAAGGTGATGTCTTCAGCAAAAACAGACGTGAAAGTAAGGGTTTTTTTATAATTTCACGAGGATACTTTTTGCCCAAATCTTTGTAGTAGGGGAGTAGACATTTTAATGCCTTGGTAAAATACCTTCCAAAGCTTTAGGAAAATGGGCATTTTAAGAATGAGGTTAATTTCAGAGCCTGGACCACTGAAACAAACACATGTGTTCTCCTTGAATTAGACTTTTTGGGTGGCTTAAATGGGAATGGTTTTTCCACTAGCGTGGCGGTGTGTGAGAGCAGTCACCGTGAGGAGGGGCAAAACCAGCCCTTTCGCTGCTCTAAGACTTAGGCCTTCCCCTGTAACCAACGTATCAGTTGTACCAGCTTTCCGAGGCCAATGTGAGTTTGATACTTAAGCCCAGGAAGCAATTGGCCCACCACTTCCTCGCACGGGGAGTGGGGGCATTGCCCTTGTATACGTACATAGACCATTTCAAAGAAATTGAAATCTTTTTCTCAAGTTTCTCAAGTTTGAGAAAAAGATTTTCATTGGCATGCATCTGGCATTGTGGTAAGCACTTATAAACATTTATTCATTTAATCCACATGACAATCCCATACATATATATATTTTTTAAAGTCTACAAAATGTTAACCTGCCCAGGGTCTTGTAGTTATTAGGTGGTTGATCTGGGGTTCAAATTTCGTTGCCTCCCAGACCCCACTTTACAACGAGTATGTTCTTAACCTGATTGTTATAAACATCCACAGGGGGCATGTGTATGTCTATAAACACATAGCCTATATATAGAAGAAACAAAGTAATTGTGTATATAAATTGATTTACTTCCACTTGTAATTTGCTTATAGTGTATATAGACACGTTACCAAGAGTTAGACGGAAAAGAAAGCTTGAATCTTTTTGCCACTGCAGTAAAGAATTCCAGGACAACAAAGGAAAGGAAAGTGAAGCAAAGTTTTCTCCTCCGAGGGAGGAGCCAGGAGTAGGGGACAATGGCCCTAGAAGCTCTGGGGTGTGGGCTTATGTCAATTATTCTTGTGGGTGGGTCTTAGGGTTGTACCATTTGAGTGACAGGCCTGGATTATATAATAATTAGCCAACCACAGGTGTCCTTTCCCGTGATGCTTTTGAAATGCCCACAGCAAGTAGGAAACCACTCTATTGTTTCTATTCTAGAGACACAGGTCAGATGAGGACAAGGAGCTGCTTTCTGTGCAAATGTAATAAGCACAGCCACCTTAACTCTTCCTCTGCTGGGATGTGTAATTGCAAAGTAACGGCCGGGCGGGTGGGACGGGGTGGTCCCTGGGCGGTCCTCCACTGGGGACCCTCATCAGGATGTCTAAGGTCCATCCTCCTGGTGCTCAAGCTTTCCAAACGGCACCTCTTTGTATATTCCTAGCCTTCTGCCTAATGGACATACGTGTAGATATTCTATACAAAGAATACTATGTGGGTGTGGATGTCAGTTGCTTGATTTTTTTCCCTTCATTTACCATGCTGGGCCGACTTCGGTGCCCACTTTCCTGGAGACCATCCTGGCATGCTGGGAAGGTCCCTGGGCAGAGGTTAGAGAGGTGTGTTTCAGGCTGTTGCTTTACCTTCTTCCTCTAGAGGCAATGAGAGCCTTAGGTCGGAGGGCCTGGCCTCGCGGGATCCAAGAGGGCCCGACCCGAGGGCGCTTTATAAATATCTTCTAGCCCTGGGCTTTGGTGGGAGAGGACAGGAAACAGGCATGGACAGGCATTTCAAGAAACATTACCATCTGCCATAACTTTTACAACAATCCAAAAAAAGAACAATAACAACCACAAAATTCCTGATCAAAGCCATGGCTGAATTTATGAATTTGATTTTCATGCAAATTCCGTGCTGAACACGAAGTGAGTCGTGAAATGGAATTTGAAGAGGTCGTGCTCCGCGCTCGTGAGGGACTGCAGCCTCCGTCTGCCCCGCTCGCTGCCTGCACCCCCGTCCCCGCTCGGCACAGATCATTCAGGCTGATGTGTGTCACATGCTGTAAAATGGAGTTAATCATTTGAGAATAGAAAAATGAAGTTGTTTTTGCACCGGTAATAAAACTCCTATTTGTTTTAGAGATTCCCGCCCCCACGGGGAACCTGAAGACACTGCAGAATCTTACCTATTAAAAGCCACGTATAAATAGATCTTAGGAATATGTTTGAATGCCTGCAGAAAAGGCTGTAGAGAGAATCAGTAAAAATTCTGATTTTCTGCTAAAAACATCATAAAAGTTTATGAAAAATAATAAAGAAAAAGGACAAGAGGGAAGCTACATTAATATAGAACTTTCACATCTTTTATTCTGGTAATAAAGATGACAGAGTAGGCAACATCTATAGTAAATATAGCTATAATGTTATCTCTAACCTTAAAATACAGAACTTTTAATGATTTCAGAAAACTGCACTTTCAAGGGTAGTGAATGATTTATAAGTTTTAAATGAACTGCTTAAATTCATAATTTTATAATTGCTGACTCAATTTTCATCCCCTATACAAATGATTGGTCATCAGCGTTTTCCTATCATCTAGGTAAATAGGACTCTCACATGGAAAGACCATTATCCGTGCTATCATTTACATTACTTCCTAAATTGATATTTTATATTTTACCTTATATTTGTGATTGAAAAGCTTCAGGCATTTTTTGTTCTGAAAGTTTATGACCATTTTGTCTCATAAATTCAAAGTCAATTTATTATTGGGTGTTACTACAGACTGTGTCCTATTTACTCCCTTTGATCGTTTTCGTCCATGAGTGTGAGCTATTGTACTTCTCAAAAACAAACATAAAGACCTATGTATACGAGTAACTCCGAAGTTCTAACACTGAAATCAGTGTTGAAGCTTTTATAGACACCTGAGATAATAAATACCAGCCCCGAGCACTTGCAAAGTAATCTCATAATTACAAGGGGAACATTCATGTTTTAAATATGATTTGCAAAGTATGCATTCTTACGGCTCCTCTGTGTTATTTTTCCCAAACAGTAGAGTGTTTCTGTTCCTGCCAACCCAGCAATGTATTTCTAGACTTTGTTTATGTTTTTTAATTTCTTTCCTTTACCATAGTTGTATTAACATTATTTAATCATAGGCTTGGATGTTTACTTTTCTCACAACAGGATATTATTCATTCTGAACACCCGCTTTTTGTATTAGCCAAGACTTTCCAAAATCACTCTAGTGTGTCAGTTGAATGTATAATCAGGCATTTCTCTAAATACACAATAATTACCCAGCAGAAAATTCTACCATTTCTATTTCTTAGTCTTAACATACCCAGGATGGTTAGTAACTCAAAAAAATTGGAGGTACCCAAATGCTCTTTATATGGTTTTTAAAGTAAGTTTTATATTGAGGCATAGTCTACGTAAAGAAAAAGGCACAAATCCTAACTATACAGTTCAGTGAATTTTCACAAAGTGAAGACATACAGGTAGCTTCCATAAAACATTTCCAATCTAATTCCTTGCAGTGATTACTAACCCACGCATAACCTGGACACGGACTCTTCCCGCCATTTGTCAGTTTTACTTATTTCGTTAGCATGCTAGGAATGAAACGATAAAGTAAGAGCTCTTCTGTCTTGGACTGGTTTTACCCACCATTGTGTCTGAGGTCTATCCGTGTTACTTTGTAAGACGCGAACTGATTTTTCTCATTGGTCCAGAGTACTGCATCATAGAAATACATACATGAAAGATTGAGCCTTTCCAGCGTCCATGAAATAGGATATTCGTAGTGGGGCCTAAGCTGCAGACTGAGATACCTGGTCTGCATGTTAAGTTTGCATTTATGGATGTGTCGAAATGGACTGGAAGGAGACACAGGACAGCTGGCCAGACGTGGTGTAAGAGACGAGGGCAGCTTGGATTAAAAATGTGGCGTTAGGCAGGAGGGGCTTGAGTGATTATTTTTTACATCAATTACAAGCTTTTGCTGATTAGCTGAGTGTGGGAATGAAGAGTAAGAGAACTGCAAAGGCCTATTCTTCTTTTGTTTTTAAACAGATTTGTTGAGGTATGACCGATGCATAAAGCCATACGTGTTTAATGTACACATTTTGAGTTGGAGATGACTATATGTTTGCGAAACCATCACCACAGTTGCTCAAAAGCCAAATTAATGCCTATTTTTTTTTTTTTTAAACAATCTGTCTGGGTGAATGCAAAGTCTTACCAAGACCAGTAAGAGAAGGTCAGGAATGTCAAGGTGTTGGTTCTGGGCGTGTCCCGTCTGAGCTGTGTGAGCGTGTCCATATCCAGTCGTTGAATAGACGTTTGGCCCAATGAGCTTGGAGCTCATCAGGTTAGAAATGCAAGCTGGGAACTGTGGTTGGTGTATAGTATTTAAAGCCACAGGAATAGCCATGATCATCTAGGAATGGAATAGCAAGAGAAGAGGGAAGATGTTCCACTGAGTCTTGAAAGAAATTAGGTATTTAAGAGATTGTATGCAAAGCGAAGCTTGAGAGACAGAAGTAGTTCAGAGTTACGGGAGGAACCATGGTTAGGGTGGTGACCTGAGAGCCAAGAGAGGAAGAATGTTTGGGGAGGAGAATGGGAGCAACGGAATCAAAGCTTGGTGAGCTGTCTGGTAGCACGAGGGTTAAGGACTGTCCATGGATTTTGCAGAATGAATGTGTGACTCTGACAGCCCGACTGGCATAGGATATGACCGCTGAAGAGCTGGAGAACCCTGCATGTAGACTAAAGTCTTGAGAAATTGCCAACAAAGGGGAGTTGAGGATAGAGTGACAACCAGTCAGCATGAAGTTCAGAGATTTCTTGTTCAGTTAGAAATGATTGAGTGTCCCGGGTGCTGATGGGAATTCCTCACTTGAAAGAGATCCAAGATACTGAACAGAGAGACCAGAGACCAAAGCCTAAGAGAAATTATCTTCCAGCTTCTGTTGTCCGAAGGAGCTCCAGAAGCAACTTCCAAGTGGCTGGGTAGGGCTGGAAGGTTGAATTTCCCCCAAGATGTGCCTCGAAGTTTCCCCAAGGAAGCTTTTAAGCAGCTGTGCTAAGAGAGCCGGTGACCCCCAAAGCAAAGCATCTGCAGTCACATCTCCAGGAGAGGGATTGATGATTGCCTTCCTCTGTCCCCTTGTTTCGCATCTCGCATTACCTCAGGGAGGAGTAAATGCCTCAAGTGTCCCAATCACCTCACATAAACCAGGCTAGTAATGAACTTTTAAAAAATACCAATCTTTCGGGCTCCATACCAGAGACGACTTATTTTAGCAGCCTTTCTCTCGTTGCCTAATCAGGGCACAGTGTTCCTCCTCTGTGTAGTGTACGTTAAAAGACCGGTTCTTTTCTGTATTCTCCTCTGGACTGGAAGAGAGCCCAGAGACAAAGTACTGTTTTCTTCTTCCATTTAACCAATATTGATTTAACACTACTTATTCGACACTATTTATTGAAATTCTTAGGGCACTTAGTAATGGCTGACCCACAGAGGGCTCTACAACTAAATTTGTTGAATGAATGAATGAATGCATGCACATATGAATGAATGAAGTACACTAGAAGCAAGAATCAGTTGTGTTTGGTAGTAGTTATGGCTGGAGTGCCCTTTTTTATTACTTTGATACTAATGTGCTGTGAACAATGTTCTATCATATGTTTACTTAAAAAAATCCACCCTCTACAAAAATTGGACTCTGTAACGGGATTACATGAGTATTTAAAACATCATCTTGGGGCACCTGGGTGGCTCAGTGGGTTAAAGCTGCTGCCTTCGGCTCAGGTCATGATCCCAGGGTCCTGGGATCGAGCCCCGCATTGGGCTCTCTGCTCAGTGGGGACCCTGCTTCCCCCTCTCTCTGCCTGCCTCTCTGCCTACTTGTGATCTCTGTCTGTCAAACAAAATAAATAAAAGTCTTTAAAAAAATAAACCATCATCTTTATTTATTTAGACTTTCAAACATTTAAACGCATTGCTACGCAACAAGCTCATTTTCTCCAAGCTTACATGATAACGCCAACATAAGCAGCATGTAAGAATAATTCTAAGAGCTGTTTCATTTTCTAATATCCATTAAAAAGAAAATTTCAGGGACCAACTGAGGCTTCCACCAAACCTGGGTTAGCATGGAGAAACTTCTTATGCCCTAACCAAAGGTCCAACTAAAATGGCTCAAGAATTTAATTGCTATTGTGTGTATAGACACCACTCAATATGGTCCCCAAATACTCCAATTAAGAACCCTAGAAAGTATATTTCCTATTTTCTGGAATTAGGGTGTAATGGTGTCTCACCAAAAACTCTAAAGGTAGGTCTTCAGAGTCTCATGTTTATTTCATAAAGCAATGTATGCCAGTATATTGGAGCCATACTAAATGTGCCAATAACCTCTTTTTTTCCATCTTAAGTGAAACTATCACACAACCCTCCCCCAACCCCAGCCTGTCACCCCATGTCCAATCTCAGAAGAGCCAAGTGGTGGGAGGGTTGGTTCCAATGTGAGACATTTTCCTTGAACTTCGTCTCAGATAGTGTGTGGTTTGCGGACAGAAACCATGTTGGATTCATGCTTTCTTCCCAGAATCAAGAGTAGCCTCTGGCTTTGAGGAGAAGCACAATATTTTCATTAACTGAAAGAAAAATGTATGAAATTCTTCCAGCATCAGGACACGAGCAATAGACTGAATGGTGAAGTCACCACTTCACTCAGAATGATCGCCAAAACCTGCTGACACGTGTGTTTTATAGCAGGCATTCCAGGGAAATAGACACTAGAGAAGTGGAATGTAGACCCTGGCCAAGTGGACTTCCGGTTTCCAGTTCAGCATGTAAGGAGCTTGGAAGCCACCACGGTGTCCTAACACCAAGTAAAAACACTGAATAGCGTGAAAATCAACAGCTTTTCTTGGATTCATGAGAGAAGGGAGGGCCCAGGGCAAGACTAGAGAGGCTGACAGGCAAACACAGGGAGTCGCAGCTTCCCAGAGCAGGGACCAGGGGTGGAATGCTGGCAGGTACTGGAGCTGGGGCAGGGGACTGGACTGAGACCAGCTGTCCCCAAATCAAAGTGACAAATTCCAGGAGGTCCCAGTCGTAAGGGCATTGCCCCAATACTGCGAGATCGGTACCTTCAGGAGCTCAACCGGGTACCCACATCCATCCTGCTTCCCTGGTGAGGAGAACAGGAAACACTTGAAAACACACCAAGCAACTTTATCCCCAAGAGCCCAATGGTGGCAACAGCCCAAGTGTCCACCACCTGTTGGGTGGCTAAAGACGATGTGGTATATACACATACACCGGAATGTGTCTCAGCCATTAAAAGAATGAAATCTTGCCATTTGCAACCACAAGGACGGATCTAGAGAGTCCAGTGCTGAGAGCAGTAAGTCAGAAAGACAAATACTGTATGAAATGACTCCTGTGCAATTTCAGAAACAAACGAGCAAAGGGGAAAAAAGACAAACCGAGAAACCAAATCTTTGCATAGAGCACCAGGTGATGGTTACCAGGAGGGGACGGGGAGGGAGGATGAAAAATTGAGGGGATTTAGGGGGGCACTTGTCTCGAGCGTCAGGGTGGTACATGGGGGTGTTGGGTCACTCTGGGACACCAGAAATGAGTACAACGCTGCATGTTACCTAATTGGAATCTAAATAAAAACTTCGGAAACAAAACCACATACCACACCAGAGCACTTTGTTCTTAACAAGGCCTGCCTACAGGAGACCCTAAAGCAGAGTTTGCCAGACCGGCGGAAGGGTGGTCACCAGCACCAGCGTCCCTGCGGGAGAGGGCGAGTGGGCAAGGCCGGCCCTCGCTGTCTTGCCAGGCTGCGGGGAGAAAACAGAATGTGCGAGGGTCACACAGGCCCCCTCAGAGACCGAGACCCATCCCAGGCGATAGGACACCCTCTTCCACCCACACCTCCTGGCCATCCTGCTCCAAACCTGTTAACAGCATGTCCCTTTACCCAGGGCACCGTGTCTGCTTGTGACATAGGACAAAGCCCGCCAAAAGGCAAGGAACGCAACTGGAAGACCTAGAGCCAGCGTGAGACCCAGACACGGCAAGGACGTGGTGGCGACGGGGCTGGGAATTGAACACAGCTGTGAGCGAGGGCAGGGCAAAGAGGCGGCGCAGAAATCTGGTGACAGATGGCGGCGGACTGAGAAGCTAATCGTGGAGGTGCTGAGACGCAGTTGGGTTCGGGACATATTTTGACGGTACAGCTGAGCAGTTTTATTGATGGATTGGTCGTAATGTGTGGCAAACACAAAGACGACCTGGGATCATTCCACGTTTCTGACCAGAGAAATCAAAGGAAGACAATGGCCATTTATTAAAATGGGGACATCGTGCAAGGAACCAGGCTTTGTGTGAGGAGGACACAAGTGTTCCCTTTAGCTGAGCTTTGTCACTTCGATAACGAATAGGTAGTTTCAGTTTTTTGTTTCACTTCATGTGTTTTTCAAAACACCCTTGCGAAGCCTGTTTAAGGAGAAGACTGTCGCGGCCAGGCTTTGCGCAGTGCACGCCATGAAACCGCGCGCACCCGCACAGCGCCAGGAAGCAGAGAAGTTCTGGTTTCCATCTCCCGCGATCGAGGACTCGTCCCCTGCTTTGAGTTGTGACAACCTCACCAAGGTGCTCGGTCTGTCCTGTCATTCAGATCCTTCCAATGTAGGACCAAAAAGCGCGACGAGATGAAGAAGTGCCCAAAATACACACGCCGCCCCCTTCACGTTTTTCTCTTGGCTTGAGTTGTCTGAGGGCAAATGAGGGAGCTGTCCCTGAGCAGCTGCTTTCTCAAGGCCGAGGGCAAGCAAGAGCAAGTTTGAGGAGAGAGGAGCTCTGGCTCCAGCTGGTTCCATGGGGATGGGGACCAGGACAGTGTAAGGGACAGAAGCTCAAGCTCAGGAGGAAAAGTGTAGTTCCCTGCAGTCTCCTCTAAGGACTCCCAGAATGCACGCCCAGGCGTCCTGAGCATTCAAACCCCCATGTTCCCCCTCGTGTGAAGAGACAGGAATGCCAGATCGGACCAGAAGATGGTCCCTGGAAAACCGCTGACTCCGTTGGTTTTGTTCTTCCCACTGTGATTTCGCTTCCCATCCGCCAATTACAGTTGTTTGTGATGATCTAGAATCAATAGACCGTGAAATACAAAATGGGAATGTTGTCATTTGGGGCCTTAGGTCTAGATAACAGATTTTTTTTCAGAAAATTACAGTATGAATCCTTTATTTAAAATGGTGTGTGTAACCTCGAGAATGAGAGAAATTTTTTAAAAATGGTGAAAATAGGTGAGGACAAGAAATGACTGGTTATTTCCTGTTCGTGACTTAGCAGCATTCATTCTTGGGATGTGCATGGATTGCTTTGAGGGTCTGTATTTGTAAGTAATGCAAAAGGGAATTTTTAAGATCTGATAATTGCAATTAAATGAGTACCCTAAGCAAATGCTTAGCTACTTACAGGCATAGCTCCCTATACAGTCAGGAGTATAATGAGATCCTCTGCTACGGAGCGTCAGCAGACCATTAACAACTGCAGGAAGACCTACATGGTCCCCTTTAATGGAAATGTCTATATGCAATTATCTGCTGTTCTTGATCTTTCATTCTTAGAGGCTGAACGAAGACTAATAGGTCAATAAATGCCTGTAGATTGAAAAAATCGAAAGGTTCAGAAACTCAGATCCAATCCTCATTAGAAACACATTGAGAGAGGGCCAGCTTCATTTGGGGAAGCACAGGAGATTTTTATTAAATTTAAATCAGTTTATTTTCATAAGCTGATGCTTTTAAAGTCATGCTGTGTTTAATACACCAGCATCTTTTCCACTAAAAATATGAATTTCAGATTTCCGCGTCAGCCCTACTGCCGAATGTACTGTCTGCTGTCCTGTACCCCAGAAAGGCTATTTCTAGAGGGATGTGTAGGGGTGTTGGTTAATAAAAATGATTACCCAGAGTCTGAACACCTTTCTCAGATTTGTGGCAGGCCCCATTGTGTGAGTCCCGGCAGTGGGCAGGGATCCATCCCCCAAGGGTCCGGCCTCTTGTGGTCATTAGGACACAGGCGTGGATCACTGAGCCATGTCAGTTATATGCTCCCAGGTAGGATCTGAGGGAGAGAGACGACTACAGAGACAGTGGGAACACAGACATCATTAATTACTCGGTGGCAGGGGTGTCTGAATCCAGGAAGTGGTCTCCATTGTACTGCGCACTGCCGGTCCCCCTTCTCAGTTCTCACCCCTTCACTAGGCCTTACTCTCCAACCTTCTGTAGGCTTTGGCGGGCATTAGATGTCCTCCCAGTGCATTCTTTTCCTGTAGGCGTGATCCAGAGCTGTATTCTGCTGCGTGCAACCCACAAGTGACAGCAGGGAAAGGACATGAGAAGACGCTGGAGTGAATAGACCTGTGTGTGTGAAGGCTGACGATCAGAAAATGGCCCTTAACAATATTGCGACCACTTGTGTTTTGCAGGGTAACTAAGGGGCCTGAGAGCGAAAAGAAGGGCTAAAAATTATATGTAAAAGGACATTGCTACTTATGTTCGAAGGAACTAGGAAGCACTTGAAGGCCCTCCGTCCACTCTGTAGCTTGAGGACGGTGGATGAGCCTTTAGGGAGAAGAGAGGAGATGAACTCTCCGCCTGCAAGAAACATGAGGGTCGAGAAGGAGTTGGCACACTTCTCCCTTTTTAGTTTTGAGAATATCCAGAGTGGGCGCGACCAATAGAAATAGAAAGTGAGCCACGTACGTCATTTAAACATTTCTAGTAACCACACTGAAAGTGGAAAGAAACAAGAAAGATTGCCTTTAATAACGTATTTAATCCAAGATGTCCAAAATGGTATTTCGATAGGTAATACGTATTTTAAAAGTATTGATGAGGGGCGTCTGGGTGGATCCGTGGGTTAAGATTCCAATGCTTGGTTTCTGCTCAGGTCGTGACCTCCGCTCAGGATCCTAGGATTGAGCCTCCGTGTCAGGGCTCCCTGCTCAGTGGGGAGTCTGCCTGAGGATTCTCTCTCCCTCTGCCCCTCCCCCCTGCACTCTCTCTCAAATGAATCAATCTTTTTAAAAAATTGATACCTTGCATTTAAAAAATCATATTAGGGGTGCCTGGGTGGCTCAGCCAGTTGAGTGTCTAACTCTTAATCTCAGCTCAGGTCCTGATCTCAGGATCATGAGTTCAAGCCCCACATTGGGCTCTGTGCTGAGCACTAAGCCTACTTAAAAAAAAAATTTTTTAATCCTATTAAATGGTCAAAATTCAGTGTGCATCTTCCATTTATAGCACATCTTAATTTGGATCAGCCGCCTTTCATAACCTTAATAGCGACAGGCAGCTACAGGTCACCATGTGAGACGGCAGACATAGAGCCACCGAGGGGAAGAGCAGATACTCTTAATTTTCATGCCTTGAGAAACAGGTATTTGGCTAAGAGAAAAAAAAAAATCACTTTCAAAGCTCCCCAAACCACTGTGCAGAAAAGGTTGTGTAGAGCTTGTTGCTTTAAATGAACACATTTGGGGGTGCTTGGTGTTTGAGTTAAGCATCCAGCCCTTGGTTTCAGCTCAGGCCCCAATCTCAGGGTCATGAGGTCGAGCCCCACGTCAGACTCTACGCCCAGTATAGACTCTGCTTGAGATTGTGTCTCTCTTTTCCCACTCTCCTCCCACTCACACTGTCTCTCTCTCAAGTAGGTAAATACATCTTTAAAAAAATTATTAAATGAACACCTGCAGCTCTGAGAAATGTGGGTTCATGACTCCATCAACATTCTTGGCCTCCATTCCAGCCAGGGTCTACGAAAGGGCCCCGTGACTTACATTTCCTGGAAATTCTTCTTTCCCATGTGTAAACCGATGACTTTTATTATTTTCATCTTATTCTTCACCTATCATTTTGTCGTGGTGGAGAGATGGGGAAAAGTCTGAATGGAAATGATTGGGTAAAATTCTACGTTAGGATTTAATCATTCACTCTATGGAAATGACCACAGAGACATGTGTGTTCATGCGATGTCTATAAATGTATTATCTGTGGCCAAAGTCCCAAAGACCGGGCAGACTGTGGGATTGGACAGATTCATGATTGAAGAGAAACCTAATGAAATTTCACTCACCAATCTATTTCGGTGGTATTGGCAGAAGGCATTCTGTTACAAATGACAGCTGTGTAGATAACTCTGAGAGCTTTGCATGGACTTGGTTATATATGTGTAAAATATGCACATTTTGAATGGTCTGTGACCACTGGGGAGCTAAGTTTTTGTCCAGGTTGCACAGTACAGCAGACCACAGGGTAAATGACAGAGCACTCGTTACCTCCATCTGCGGCCGTGTCCATTCTCTGCTGCTTCTCACTCCCCCCTCTCATTGGTGCATGGATGTCAGGAGAGAGAAGCACATGGATAAAAATAACTGAGTATGAGCAGCTGTAAACACATGCTTATTAGATGTAAAAAAGGTGTAAGGTTTAATATAGAGACACCAGTTTGGAGAAATAAATGCACAAATGTGTACGGCATACATGGTTTAAAAGCAACTTTTATTTTTAGTCCTTGAAAAATATTTTCCAGCAGGGCTCCCGGGTGGCTCAGTTGGTTAAGTCATTGCCTTCAGCTCAGGTCATGATCCCAGGGTCCTGGATTGAGTCCCTGCATCGGGCTCTCTGCTCCCTCTCCTGCTGCCCCTCCCCTCTGCTTATGCACATGTGCACTTTCTCCCCCAAATAAATATGTTAAAAATATTTAATAATTTTTCAGTCATATTGAAGTATACTTAATATGCAAAAAATGCGGGGCACCTGGGTGGCTCAGTGGGTTAAAGCCTCTGCCTTCGGTTCGGGTCATGATCCCAGGGTCCTGGGATCGAGCCCCGCGTCGGGCTCTCTGCTCGGCAGGGAGCCTGCTTCCTCTCTCTCTCTGCCTGCCTCTCTGCCTGCTTGTCATCTCTCTCTGTCAAATAAGTAAATAAATAATCTTTAAAAAAAAATATATATATATATGCAAAAAATGCATATATGTAATGTGTACATTTTGACAAGTGTGGATATAAGCATATACCCAGGATATCATCCCCACAATCAAGGCAGGAAACATATCCATCACCGGCAAGATATTTCTTGTGTCACTTTGCTTTCTTGAGTGTGTGTGTGTGTTAATAACACTTCTCATAAGATCTAACCTCTTCCTGCTATATTATCTGTTGCTACATGTATCCTTCCACAAATACTAACGGCCAGATTTGTTTCAGGCTTGAATCAAACCTGCTGTGTGCTGAAAATAAGACTCTCGCAATCCCTACCTTTGGAAAAGGAAAATGTGCTTTTTTAGCGAGGCATTCGAGATCCATAAAATTTTAGGCATCATATGAGTTCTACTGCACACGTTAGCCTTTCTTCAAAGGCTTTGGAAAGGATTTAAAGAACCTAGTTGGCACAGCGACGTGTATTTGTTTGTTTGTTTGTTTTAATGACATGTGTGCTTAAGAAAAATTAGTCTCCAAGTGAAAATGAAGGGGGACGGACAGTTGAGGGCGAGTGGTGGTGAGACCAGAAGAAGCCAATAAAAGTTCAACAGTTGGGAGATGGCGGTACCTGAACCAGGGCCTGGGAATATAAATGAAAAGAACCAGGAGGATTTTGGAAATATTTGGGATGGGAACTGGCCTGACTTGGTGATTCGATATGGCTGAGGTAAGAGAGAAGAAAGAGATGACAGCTTTTTCCGGCAAATTAAATGCTTTGTGCCCTGAAATTATAGAACGGTACATAAAGTAAAATAACTATTCAGTACAGTCTTAAAACCTAGGGAGGCAAGCTCCCGCTTGTCAGTCAGGATTTCACATAGGTAGCGTCATAATGAGTCAAGAGATGTCCCTGTGTTATGATTTAGTATTTAATGAAGTGACAGGAGACAGCAGGTTACAGTAAGAAACTTTCCTCAGCCTTCCCTAGTTAGAAGTTGATTTTGAAACCTGGTGTCTTAGCTAGCTATTGCTTAAAACAACATACATTGATTATCTCACATTGTCTGCGTCATAGTCCAGGAATGACCTAGTCGGGTCCTCCTGACAGTGGCTAAAAAGGTGTAGTCAGTCGGTCAGCCAGATTGTCGGTTTCATCCGAGGTTCCACTGGGGAAGGATCCCATTTTCAGTGGATGGGATTGTTGGTAGAATTCAGTCCCTTGGCAAGCTATTGGGTTGAGGAGTGCAATTTTTTTTTTTTCCTTCTGGCTTATGGACAGAAGTTGGCCTCAGGTGCATGTCCCATGGTCCGTTCCACAGGCCAGCTCCCAACGGGGCAGCTGGCTTCTTGAAAGGGAGAAAAGGATCTCAAGTAACATCATCACATCTAGCCTGTCATTGTCGCTGTGTCCTGTAGGTTAAAAGGAAGTCGCAGGTCTGGCCCACACTCAAGGAGAGGAGATTACACTGGAGTACGAGGCGGTGGGGCTCTCGGGGATGCAGAGACGAATGCAATCCCCACCGGCCCCTCGGCTGTTACTCCGATCTTACCCTCAAGCCTTTAAGGATCAAGTAATACCTATAGTGAAACAATAGTATGTTACAAACATATCTTTCTTGTCTTTGACTGTCTTCTCTGTTTCTCTTCAACAAATCAAAAGTTTTGTTTGCAAACTTCAACTAAGTAATTACCCCAAAGTAGTTGACTCATAGAAAATAGAACATTATCTTCCAAAGCAGCAAAAATTATGCCACTGAAGCTCTGGGGATGTCATTGTGAGCAAAGAAAATAGAAGCTCCCAGGGAAAAAATGTGTCTGAGTAACAGAGTTTCCAGTAATCCAATTCAGCTTCTTGAAGCCTCTCTCTATTCTAATATCCTTTGGTGTAATCCCTGATGAGTATTCTGTATGTGCAGTAACACAAACAGGCATCAATTTGGCACAGTTTGAGTACTGACTGGCAAGAAATTTATAGAGGAGCTCACGGAGCTGTTCTTACTGTTGATTGTTCATCTTTTCCTGCCTTATTGAGCAGGATGAGAAGGAAATAACTCCTAATATTTCCAATACCACAGTCGCATCAGCAATGAACGTAGATATGTTTGGTTTCACACATTTGGTCATTCGTAAAATTCACCTAACGCAACCATGTCAAAACCCAGCTTGCCCATGTGGAGCACATTTAGTCTTGTGTCTGTTACCCGTTTCTCATTCATTATTGGCCATATCCTTGTCTAAGACTCTGTTGCAACAGGTAAGTAGATTTCTGTTTGAATTCCTTTTTCCTCTGCTTGATTTTAGCTCCTGTCAAGCGTTCTGTTAATTATTTAGCTCAGAATCCAAAGAGTTTAAAAATCCATACTGAGCAGAGCCAAGACACACAGGTGGAACTCTAATGGGAGAGGAGGACTGTATTCATCAAATTTTATTGATCATCTCTTTACACCTCTGAACAGAAGAATATGCTCTTGAGGGCACAGATCCATGTATGGGTGTATAAATACTAGTCAATTTTTTTTCAATGTTCCCATAAGTTTATTGCCGTTACTATTCTTGGTGCATGCAATGGCCTTCCCGATGGCTTGATATCAAGCTTAAGTATAGTAGACCTTACTTTAGCTAACTTCCACTTACCAGTGTCCTAGAGCAAACTCGTTTCTCCATTGTTTTTGTGCTGCCTGTTGACTTGGACCCCTGGAGCGCTTCCTTTTGCCTGCCCTCACCTTTCCATTTATACCGTCTGAACCTCCTGTGTGTCAAGAATCAGTTACGTTCTTTTCAAAACTGCTTTGCCACTTCAGTTGTTAATCTCATGACATGTTGTAATTAAATACAAAAAAAAAAAAGTGCTAAAATATAAGTTGAAAGTGGAAGTCAGTGGTTCAATTGAAACTGAATTAAAGGCTTTAGAAAGTCTTGGTAAAGAGGAGTAGCTTTAAAATAGCTGTCAGGAGTCCAGGGAGGGAGAGAATCAACAAGAGACTCTTAATCATAAGAAACAAACTGAGGGTGGCTGGGGGGAGGGGAGTGGAGTGGGGGGCTGGGGTAATTGGGTGATGGTCATTAAGGAAGGCAGGGGATGGAATGAGCACTGGGTCTTATAGAAGACTGAGTTACTCAACTCTACCTCTGAAACTAAAAATAATTGAGTTTAAATAAAAAAAAGACCTCCCCCCCCCAAAAAAAAACTGCTGTCAAATTAGGTGTTGATGAGGTAACTGTAAAAGACTGGAGAAATAGACAGATTCTGCCCTCAGAATGATCCCAAAAAATGTCTGTAAAAGACTGGGGAAATATTTAGACAGCTTCTGCCTTTAGAATGATCCCCCAAAATACCTCCTAAAAGTACGACATTTATAAGCTGCATTAGGGATGTTGACTGTGAGAAAATCACACAGGATGATCATTGGGCTGCATTCATGGAAAGGTCCCCTTTCTCTTGCCAGACATTAGGAATAAATACACATCTATTGAGGTGGGTTTTTTTTTTAAGATTTTATTTATTTATTTGACAGAGATCACAAATATGCAGAGAGACAGGCAGAGAGAGAGAGAGGAGGAGGCAGCCTCTCCACTGAGCAGAGAGCCCGATGTGGGGCTGGATCCCAGGAGCCTGAGATCATGACCCCAGCTAAAGGCAGAGGCTTTAACTCACCGAGCCACCCAGGCACCCTCTATTGAGGTATTTTAAGTTAAAAATGTTATTGTTATGACTCAGTTGTTAGTTACTTTTATTTTTTATTGACCTATGTAATTCACAACCATAATGGTCACCTTTAAAGTATTGAATTTAGTGGTTTTCAGTAGATTTATAAATCCATCAACCATCACTACTAATCCTAGAACATTTTCATCATCCCCAAAAGAAACCCCCATACCTGTTAGCACACGCATTCTTTCCTTTCCCTTCTCCTTTCTGTCTCAACAGGTTTGTATATTTGGGGCATTTCATATAAATGGAATCACACATAAGTAACCTCTTATGGCTAGCTTCTTTGAGTTAGCATAATGTTTTCAAGTTCATCCATGTTGTCCTATGGATCAATACTGCTATGAACTTTTGGGTACAGTTTTTTGTGTGGCCATCCACTGTCAGTTCTCTTGGGTGTTTACCTACAGATGGAATTACTGAGTCATATAGCAATTCTGTTTCACTTTCTAAAGTACTACCATACTGTTTTCCAAAGCAGAAATGCGCCCTCTTACATCTCTAGCAATGTATCAAAATTTTAATTTCTCCATGGTTTTGCCACCATTTAGCATTTTCTTTCTTTTAAATTATAGCTCTCTTAAAGTAGTATGTCCTTGCGATTTTAATTTGCATTTTGCTAAGGACTGATGATTTTAAGGATGTTTCCACATGATTTTTGGCCACATGTATGTCTTCTTTAGTGAAATTTCCATTGAAATCCTTTGTCTATTTTTTTACTATTATCCCATTTTGTGGGTTGTCTTTGCTTTCTTTTTTTTCTTTCTTTTTTTTTTTTTTAAAGATTTTTATTTATTTATTTGACAGAGAAAATCACAAGTAGATGGAGAGGCAGGCAGAGACAGAGAGGGAAGCAGGCTCCCTGCTGAGCAGAGACAGGACTCGATCCCAAGACCCTGAGATCATGACCTGAGCCGAAGGCAGCGGCTTAACCCACTGAGCCACCCAGGCGCCCTGTCTTTGCTTTCTTGATAGTGTACTTTAAGTCACAAAAAATGTGCATGTTGAAGTCCAATTCATTGGTTCTGTGTGCACTTTTGCTGTCATATTTAAGGGAATCAGTGCTGAGTATGAGGTTACCAGTATCTACAACTATGTTTTCTTTGGAGAGTTTACAGTTTTTGTACTTATGTTTAGTTTTGTCATTTTTGAGTTATCTTTTGTATATGGTATGAAGTAGAGATCAAAAATCTTTTTTTTTTAAGTTTTTAAGTTTTAGTTTTTTTTTTTAAAGATTTTATTTATTTTTCAGAGAGCGAGAGAGAGAGGGACAGAGAGAGCACAAGCAGGGGGAGAAGCAGGCAGAGGGAGAAGCAGGCTTTCCACTGAGCAGGGATCCCAAGACCCTGGGATCATGACCTGAGCTGAAGGCAAATGCTTAACTGACTGAATCACCCAGTTGTCCCTCAAAATAATTTTTTGTATGTGATATCTAGTTGTCTCAGTAACCATCTGTTGAAAAGATTCTTCCTTCCTAATTGAATCATCTTGGCATCCTTGTTAAAACGAATGGGTTTATTTAGGACTCTCAATTCTACTCCGATGCCATATGGCTATCTGTATGGCTATCACCAGCAATCGTGATTACTATAACTTTGTAATAAGTCTTGAAATTGGGAAGTGTCAGTCCTCCAACTTTGTTCTAAATTTTTAAGATTATTTTGGTAATGCTGGGTCCCTTGCACTTCCATTTAAATTTTAGGATGACCTTACTTCCCGCAAAGAGCACTTGATATTTTGGGTATATTTAGTGATGGTACTGAGTATGTAGAATAATTTGGGAATATTACCATCGTCTTTCAATCCATAAACATTGGGATGTCTTTTATTACATTTATTTACATGCTCATTAATTTCTCTCTACAGTGAGAAATTTTTGCAGTTTTCAGTATACACATCCTCAACTTTTCTTTTTTTAAGATTTTATTTATTACAGGGAGAGAGCATGAGATGAGGGAAGGTCAGGGGGAGAAGCAGACTCCCTGCTGAGCAGGGGGCCTGATGTGGGACTCAGTCCTAGGACGTTGGGATCATGACCTGAGCCAAATGCAGTCACTTAACCGACTGAGCCACCCAGGTTCCCTTCAAAATTTTAAAAAATTTTATTTTTCTGAGAGGGAGAGAAAGAGCAAGAGCATGAGCATGGGGAGGGAAAGGGACAGACAGAGAAGCAGACTTCACCACGGGGCAGGGAGCCCTACAGTGAGCTCACTCCCAGGACCTCAGGTTCAAGACCTGAGCCGAAGGCAGAAGCTTAACGTCCTGAGCCACCCAGGCACCTTACACATCTTCCACTTTTTAGTTAAATGTATTTGTTTATTCTTTTTGCGCTATTGAAAATGGAATCAATTTCTTAAATTATTGTTCAGATTATTTATTACCAGCCTATAGAAATACAACTGATATTTATATATTGATCTTATGACCTCTAGACATACCGAATTCATTGATTGGCCCTATTTTTTAAAATGGATTTCTTACACATTTTTTTTTTTAAGATTTATTTATTTATTTGACAGATAGAAATCACAAGAAGGCAGAGAGGCAGGCAGAGAGAGAGGAGGAAGCAGGCTCCCCTCTGAGCAGAGCCTGATGCGGGGCTCCATCCCAGGACCCTGGGATCATGACCTGAGCTGAAGGCAAAGGCTTTAACTCACTGAGCCACCCAGGCGCCCCCTTACACATTTCTCTACATGAGATCATGTCATCTGCAAATAGAAGTAGTTTCATTCTTCCTTTCCAATGTGATTGCTTTTTCTTTCTTTTTCTTGTCTAATCACCCTAGCTAATCCTGTAACACAATGCTAAATACAAGCAGTGAGAGTGGACATTCTTGTCTTGCTCCTGATCTTACTGGAAAAGCTTTCAAGATTCATTATTATGAATGACTTCAGCTTAAGATTTTCATAGATGTCCTTCATCACGTCCCTTTCTATTATAGGTTTGCTAATAATTTTTTTCTTAATCATGGAAATGTTGGGGTTTGTACCATTAGAACCATTTCCTTGCTCTTTATTTCTTCATTTAGATTCAAATTACCCTCTAGCCAATTTTTCATTTCAGCCTAAGGGAGTTCTTATAGTATTTCTGGTTGAGAAGATCTGATCATGACTTTTATCTTTATTCCTGCTTATTTATTCACTGTTGAAGACAACTATCCTGTAAGATTTTCCACAGAATGGACCTTATTTTTTATCTACTCATGGTGTGGTTCAACAAAGAACTTCTGTCCTCTCTGAATATTCTTTGAATATTTGGTGCGGGATCCAAGGCTTCATCAGACCCAAGTGCCATTCCTTTGCATAGGCTCTCTAGGCAGTGGTGTTTTCTTTATTCAGGAGACACGTGACATTCCCATGTCTTGCTCTTATGTCAGCAGTCATTAATGCTCAATGATTAGATTCATTAATTAATTTTTACAAATGGCGGCATTGTAATGGTCATTCCTTTTAAATATTAATTTGCTGGAATACTTTTATAAAGATAAACTTCCCATGATTTACTCTTTGACTCCCAGGGGTTCATACAGATCATACAGTTTATGCAGATAAAAGTAGAATAAAGGCTTGCTTCTATGTCTTTATTTAACCACTTTTCAAGAAAATGACTTGTTTTCCATCATCCTCCAAAGATGATCCATTAGTTTTTGTTTGTTTTGTTTTTGTTTGATGGTTTATTGCTGTTATTTTTTTCTTCCCTGCACTCTTTTAGGAATTACAGCTGTAAAGTTGAACACAAAGCATCTGCTTTCAAAATCCTCCCAATTTACCTCCAGATTAAGCCACATTAAAAAGCTATTTAGATAAAGCATATATGAACAATGGGATATACTCTTTGTATGAAAATTTCTATCTTACTCATCTTTGGGACCCAAAAGCACGGAATGGTTTTCATAAGCAACAACATTTCTATGAATTAGAAAGGAATGAGATCTAGAACTAGAGGGAGAACAGAGTAAACAACAAAAAAAATTATTTGTAGATATGTAAGATCTAATGTTTTAAATGTTTTGAAGGAGTAGAAGGTGGTGTAATGTGTAAGTTTAATAAAGAATACCTCATTGAAACAGAATGATGAGTTGGAAGAAGCAATTTTTAAATTGACACTGGAAGAATGAGTAGAAACCTGGCAAGCAGAGATGAGGGAACAAAATTTCAGGCCCAGAAAGCAACATGAGTCAAAAGAACTGAGGCATGAAATAACTTGGCATAATTGGGGAAAAGACAGGAGGCTTTACCTCAGAATGCCAATTAACTTAACCTGGGAAACCCCAGGTACAAGTTGAAATGCAATAATAACATTATTTCTTTCTGGTTTACAAAGCTTCTTTTTTTTTCCTGTGTACAAACCTACTATTGATAATAAAAGAAAAGAAAATATGACATTAACAAATTCTTAATATTATACATTTTGGTGAAGCTGTTCTCTCTGATATTAGCTTGACAGCAAATTTCCAAATCGCTCTGCACAAAGATAAACTTGCTAGACTGCTAGAAGGTTGAAGCTTCCTTCAGATTCTTCGTACATGGTATCAACAACTGATAATTATGAGCTAGTTCATGCATTGAAGATAGGGTCTCTTTTTTTCTTGCCATTCTCAGGACAGAAAAAAAGAATTATTTTTTTCTGTCCAATCTCGCTGATATATTGTTTCCTTCTCTTTCCAACCAGATTTTTACAGTTAATGAGTTGAGACAAATACATACACCCATAAAATCATAATAAAAATATAGAACATTTGTATCACCCTAAAATGTACTTTTATGCCCTTTAAAAGTCCTCCTTCTCAACTTTGCTTCCAGGCAAGCACTGATATTCCTATTAGTATAGGTTAGCTTCTATTTTTCTACATTTTATATAGTGTTATTTATATATATAATCCTAAAATGTGGATTTCTTTGCATGTGCCTTTTTCTGAACATGATGCTTTTGAAATTGATCCACAGTATTGTGTGGCTGTGTGGCTTAGTAGCCCATTCCTTTTTTATTACTAAATAGTCTTTTATTGCATGGCTGAACCATAACTTGTTCATTCATTTACCAGTGGAAGGACATCTGGAGTATTTCCAGTTTGGGTCTTTTATGAATAAGGTTGCCATGAACAATGGTTCAATGCAAGTCTTTGTATGGCCCTAAGTTTTCATTTTTATTGGGTAAGTCTTGGGAGGTAAAACTGCTGAGGCACAGAGTAAGTGTATGTAAAAGGAACAGTCAAACTGTGTTTTCAGACTGGTTATCTAATTTTATACCCCCAGAAAAAAAAATATACAAGATTTCTGGTTGCCCTACTTGCAAACACTACTGACAGCTTTCTAAATTTCAGCCATCCTAGAGAGAGTATATTAATGTGCATTTTCTTGATGACTAATGATATACTTTTTCATGTGTTTACCAGCCACTTAAAAGCCTTTTGTGAATGATTTTTTCAATTATTTTGCACATTTTAAAGCTATTTTGCTTTGTTGAGTTTCAGTTACTGAATTTTAGTGTTATTTATATATGCTTGAAACAAGCCCAATTACAGAATTTTTATTGTCTTACTGAAGATTTACCATTTTATGAAATCTAAGCATCATGATTCATTTGTCTATTCATGTCTTTCTAATACTTTCAGTGATGTGTGCTTGCCATTGTGCTATATACAAATGACTGTGCTTATGAATACTGTGAAGAAATTCTACTTTCTTCTAGAAGTTTCATAATTTTACCTTGTAAACACTGAGTTATATCCATCTTCATTTTGTATCAGGGAACAAAGTTCTTTTTTTAAAATATGGATATCCAAGTTTTATAAAGTTTGTTTGAAAAAAAATCCTTTCCCCCTTTGAATTATCTTGGCAACTTGGAAAATCAGTTCTTATTATACATATAGATCCATTTCTAGACACTCTATTTTCTTCCATTGATCTACTTTTCTATCTTCATACCAGTACAAAGAATCTTAGTTAGTATAGCTATATAAAAATTCTTGAAATTAGTCCTCCAGCTGTGTATTTATTTTTTTGAGAAAATTTTTTTTTCAGTATTCCAAAATTCATTGTTTATGTTCTTGTTTTTTAGAAAAGTTTTTGTCCTTTGAGATCTTTTGAATATCCATATAAATCTTAGGATTTGCTCATCAATTTCTACTAAAAATTCTGTTGGGTGTTGGCATGGGATTGCATTGAATTGATGATCAAGTTATACAGAATGAGTTCATAGCAATATTGAGCCTTCTGACTCTGAAGAACTTTGTCTCCATTAATTTTCATTGCATTTAATTTCTCTATGCAGTATTCCTTTTCTAGTTTGCAAACTACAGATCTCTTGTCGACTTTAATTTTTTTTCCTAATTATTGTGTTTTTGGATGCTATATCAAACTGTATTCTTATAATTTGAGTCTCAAATTCTTGGTTGCTTATATGTAGAAACAGACATGTTTATCCTGCCTTCTGTTATTTCCTTAACTTCACATATTAGTTCTAGTGCATTTTAAATGGTTTCCTTTGGGTTTTCTCTATACACAATCATTTCTTTATTGCTCTCTTAATTTCTAGTTATAAAAACCATAGCTTTTCTGCCATGAAATTTTTATTAGAAATTAAATTTCATGAGAAGCAGCAATCTGAATGTAAATAATCTGAGTTACTTCTTTTTCATTCTGAGTTCCATTTTTTCTTGTCTTATTGCATTGGCTAAAACCTCCTGTACAATATTAAACAGAAATTAGAAATGTTTGTTTTTTTTACTGATCTTAAGGAGAATTAGGTAGTCTTTCACTACTGTGTATGAAGTTACTTGTAGATATTTTTGTAGATGTCCTTTGGCAACTAGAGGAAATTCTGTTATTCCTAGTTGGCTGAGATTTCTATCATAGATATTAACAGAGTTTATGCTCCTGAGTGGGGGAAAAACCCCCTTGTCATGATGTGTTGTAGCTTTATATACTTCTAGATTCTTTTTTCTAAAAATCTAGTAAGGAATTTCATTTCTATGTACATGAAGGATATTGGTCTGTAATCTGTAGTCTGATAGTGCTGTAAGTTTTTCTTAACTAATACAATGCTGGCATCATATAATGTGTTTAAAGGTCGAGAAAAATAAACAACAAAGAAGTTATAATTAAACCAATTAGTGTCGAGTGTGTAGGATATATTTAATATTGAAAGCCACTGGGGGTTAGGAAGATAAAGCACAAAATTTATTTTTTTAAAGATATTATTTATTTCAGAGAGAGTGAGTGTGAGTGAGAGAGGGGGAGAGATAGCACACATGTGCATGAGCATGGGGGAGGGGTAAAGGGAGAGGGAGAAGCAAACTCCCCACTGAGCAGGGAGCATGACTGGGGCTTGATCCTAGCATGGCAGGATCATGGCCTGAGCTGAAGGTAGATGCTCAACTGACTGAATCACCCAGGAGCCCCAAACTCCTTTTAAAAGTACTGAAAAACAGGTTTATTTGCTTAGATAAACACTACATAATGATAGAAATAAAACAAACACAGGTAAATATTGATTATAGATATTTAGGGATGTGTATATTTAATTGAATCAAGAATTGCAAATAATGCTAAAAATATCAATGTGCTTATTGTAGAATGAGTTCATCTGAAAGCTTTTTTTTTTTTTAAAGATTCTTTATTCATTTGAGAGAGTACCTGAGCAGTGGGGAGGGGCAGAGGGAGAAGCAGGCTGCCTGCTGAGTGGAGCTTGATCCCAGGACCCTGGGATCTCTCTCTCTCTCTTTTTTTTTTCGGGGGTGGGGTGGGGTGTGTGTGTGTGTGTCTGTCTGTCTGTCTGTCTTTCCTTTCCTTTCCTTCACATATTCTCTAGAGGGATGCCTGGGGGTCTCAGTCAGTTAGTGTCTGCCTTCAGCTCAGGTCATGATCCCAGGGTGCTAGGACTCAGTCCCACATCAGGTTCCCTACTTAGTGGGGAGCCTGCATCTCCCTCTGCCTGCTGCTCTCCCTGCTTGTGCACTCTTGCTCTCTCTGACAAATAAATAAAATCTTTAAAAAAAAAAAAGAATATTCTCTAGAATATTTAGCTGTAGTCTAAACACTTCAAGCTTTGCTGTTTATAGTAACTATTACATAAAGGTCTAGTCGTGTTAGCTGCAGCTAAGCCACCTTCTTCCCTTTGTTTTCTTTGCTCTATGGGTCAGACTTTTCCCTGACATTTTCCTTTAGATGTAGTCTTGGTAGAGGTATGAAATTTCAGGGGCGCCTGGTGGCTCAGTGGGTTAAGCCTCTGCCTTTGGCTCAGGTCATGGTCTCAGGGTCCTGGGATCGAGCCCCGCATCAGGCCCTCTGCTCGGTGGGGAGCCTGCCTCCCACCCTCTCTCTCTGCCTGCTTATGATCTCTGTCTTTTTGTCAAATAGATAAAATCTTCAAAAAAAAAAAAAAAATCCAGTGCGACAGAAACACTACAATTCCCATGAAGTCCCATAAATCTTAACCACATTTATCCTACTGATATAAATAATTCCAACCAAGAGATGTCCCTTTAAACCAGCAGCAGCAGGAATCTTATCTGGATCCACTACTGCCGGGCCAATACCCTTTAAATGTCTTCCCTTTGCTGTGTTTCTCTCAAAATCCCAATTTACAAATTCTTGAGTATATCAAGGGAAAAGTGTTATATAAATCTCTCATTACAAATAATGCATTGCTCTAAAGCTCCCTAATAATAATATTAGAGCACGGATCTTTCTCACCGCTGTCTGAAGTTTCTATAAACACGTGTAAAAGTCTTCTGATATTTTGAGACTCTGTCATTACCCAAGAGACCACCTTCTAGTTGCTTCCTGGGTTCTGGCCTGTTAGTAGAGGAGGGTATGGATCTATTCTATTTGAGAAAGCCTGTTCCTTCTCTGTCAGATTTCGGTAGTGTCCCTGAGAACTTTTTTGATTTAGAATCTATGGAATGCCCCCATTTTAATGATATATTTTTATAAGCATATGCACCGTTTTCCCTTTGTCTCTTTTGGTTTTTAAAATCTAAAATTTCTCCTAAGAGCTATCATTCATTTAGCTTATTCTACCTGTCTTCTTAAATATATATATTTGTAGTTTAAATTAAATGTATATATTTATAGTTACAAATATATTTACAGATGCATTAACATATTAATAATAAATTATATAACAGAAATTAATATATTGATATACTAATAATTAAAAATTATAAGTATTCATATATAAATATATAAAACAAGTACATATATACACACGTGCGCGTACACACACACACATAAATTTGTAGTTTTCAAATGTCTAATTTTCCTATCATTAAAGTGAGATTTAAAAGCCTGTGGGGTACCTGGGTAGCTCAGTGGGTTGAGCCTCTGCCTTCGGTCATGATCTCAGGGTCCTGGGATTGGGCCCTGCATTGGGCTGTCTGCTCAGCGGGAAGCCTGCTTCTCCCTCTCTCTCTCTGCTTGCTTTTCTCTCTACCTGTGATCTCTGTGTGTCAAATGAATAAGTTAATTTAAAAAAAAAAAAGCCTGTGTTTTTCTAAGCAGGTCAGTCCTTCCCTCCTTGCCTTCCTGTGAAAACCAGGCCAGAAATCCTTTAGTTTTACAGTAATTTCATCAACTTTCTATTCTACTTAGGAGAATTTCTTATTTAAATAAATTTTAATGAATGATGTCATTTCTTTTTATTTAATTAAAAAAAAATCCTCCTTTTATATAGGACACAGCTCCCTTATGTGGAGAATTAGGTTTCTAAGTGTAAATCTAAGAGCCGTGGTCAGAGCATACAGAGGCAATTGTGGGTCATGTCCTAGGAGGTGACCGCAGAGAAACTACATGAGTTCAAGGTTGGTTTTCTCATAGACCCATCCCATGGTTCTGTTCATCGTTCAAATGTTCCATAACACAAATGGATGTCAGGCAGCCTAATGCTGTCTTCTAAGACCAAGTATCAGCAAGATCTAACTACCCTGCTGAATAAAAATGGCAAAACCCACAAATGTTTCAACCCTTGTATAAACACAAAGCTCAAATTGTCATTTCGATTCCCTGGAAACCTGTCCCATCTAGTGTAAAGGTTTAACTAACAAAAAACATCAGGCAGGCATGATACATACTCCATGTCACTGTCAAGGAGAACTTGGGCTGAGACATATCCTAAGTCCCTTTTTCCGGATTATGAAATACTTTGATTTTATAGTGGTAAGAGCTGGCCACATGTGGAACAAGTTAGCACAGGAAGTAGCCAAGTCTAGGGGTCTGCTAGTTGATGTGTCTTGATCTTTTGGTAGTCCTCTTCTAGCTGCTGTGGCCCAGCTGAGGTCCCTAATCCAAAGAGTTATTTATAAAAAGCAATCTAGAAGAGTATTGTTTAGAAAAATGAAATAACACCCTACACATGTAATTTTAAATTTTCTGGAGGCGTACTTAAAGTTTAAAAAATGAAATTTATTTGAATAATATATTGTGTTTCTCCAAATATATCCAAAATAATTCAGGATGTAATCCAAATGAATGAGGTGCTTTACATTGTTTTTCTGTGTTGTCTTTGAAGTACTGTGTGCTTTTTAGACCTATGACACATCTTCAGACTAGCCACTTTAGTCATGTGACTTTCAGCTACATGTCTTAGTGACATTTTCCCACTAGCACCGTTGTCTCTTAAATACATGTGATTTCATTACTATTAAGATGTCCCTTGAGTAAGGGCTCTTCCTCAGAGTTGCTGGCAAGACTGATGTTTGATGAGTCTAATAATACAGACTGTTCTCAGATTGCTTTTCCCGGTCTCTAGGCGGATGCCCAGCCCTCTCTGGTCTCCAGAAGGGTAGCTCCCTCTAGCGTCTCTACTTGGGTTAGCAAATCCTTTCCAGCCTAACACAGGGCTGCTCAGAATGCCATGTCAGCAGTTCTCCATCTTCCACCAAGGATTCACCATCTGTAGAACGTGTAAGAACTGATTTCCAAAGAGCTTCATAACTTTCAATTGGGGAAATCCCTTCAGTAGATTTAGTAACCACTCTACATGGCTGGGGCGGGGGGCGGAATTTGGGGTTAAAACAATCTAGCAGTGACAGCCAGGTGGGGGGTGGTTATGAAAGGCTTTGAATGCAGCGAAGAAATCTGTGCATAAATGCAGCAAGGTGCTTTTGGACCCTTGGCTAACGTGTACTCCCGAGGCTACCACTTGGCTTGTCCGTGAGCTCCATGAGATGCTTCCTCAATGTGAACATGTATCTGATCTCTGTCACCCAAGTCCTGATGGGCGCCTCTGGTTTCAGGACTGTCCAAAGTTTTCCTGTGGTAGGATCGATTCCTACAGCAATTGCCCTACAGCAATTGCCCAACAGCGAGTTTACGGCTCTGTTTCTAAATGGCTGCACCAAGCAGCTGCCTTGGACCCTGCTCGAGTCCCAAATCCCTGCTTTCTCCACTGAGTAGCTGTATTGATTTCTGCCAAAAGCTCCCGTCTGTATGTGTCCTAGCTGCTTATGCTTCTGCAGTCATTTGTATTTTGGGGTCCTGAGGCCGGAGAGGCGATGCCTGACTGGCAGTCCTTTATAAATCTTCTGTTTGTTCCCATCAGAGCACAATTCAGTCTCCGATTTCTTTCTGGTGGCTTTGTGACTAGGACTAACAATATCCCCAAACACGAGACACGGTTTTGCCGTAACTCAGACAGTTTCTTCCAGTCTCGGGACTCTGTAGTGGCAGGGTCAAGACTGGCTCATAAATTCTTTCTCACAGGATGAGGAAAGCTCCTTGCGGTTCTAGCTCATGTGATTTTTCAGAGACCGGGGCGAGTCCTGAATTTTAATGGAATCTACCTGCCATGCTCTGTGGGCACAGGTAGGGGATGTCCATCTCTCAGTCCCCCTGTGCTTCCTCTGAGGAGGCAATTATACGTCATTGATGTTCCCGACTTACTCTTCATGGTTGTTAAGACCAAGTGCGGCCATGCTAGATGGTGCCGGCGAACAGATGAACACAAACAGTTCTTGACTGGCCTCTGAAACAAGCATAGAGAAGAAAACCTGAGTTAAAGTTGTGTTGCGTAATAGTCTCCCTTGGCCCATTGCCTTTTAATGCAGCGTGTGTGAGTGTGTGTGTGTGTGTGTGTGTGTTCAATCCTCTCTACCGTGCGTCTGAGGCAGCTGGTAGATCTACCTAGATGAATTCCCAGTCGTCCACTATCAGGATCTGCAAATCATCTGCTTTGCCTTTTGGCTTGAAAGGGCCGTTAAAAAGAGAATTAATGGAGATCAATACGCCTGCTTCAACCATTAATGCTAACTAAAGCATTAATCTCCTCTTGCACTCCTGGAATTCTATATTGTTTAATATTTTCTACAGAGGAGGGCTTGGGAATTGGAGAGACTGCCACTTAGCCTTTCAGCTGAAACCAGGCCGAGGGTGGATATGCAACACATTCAGTGTAAGGATGGGGGAGGGGGTTATCACCCTCCATCCACATACGGCATCCATCTCGATTATGCCTTTCAATAAAGGTGATGCGACCAGAGGAAACTCTTTCATCAGGTTTTCCACATTAGAGTTTAAGCTTCATCTGGTTGAACCAGATGTTGATACTGAGTTTAACCTTTATGCCCGCTTGGGTGACCTATCCAGCCCCCCGCCCCAGGAATTATGGGTCCCAAGAGCAATCATTCCAAATATTTTAGTTACTTGCAGAGGATACTCCAACTTCATCATTTTCTAGCTCCTTGGATTCCCCCTCTGAGAGCTGGGTGAGCAAATCCTAAACCCTCCATGTGCTTTTAAAATGTTACTGTTTTAACTAAGGGAGCAAATACTATTTAGGTTTTTTCCATGCCCAATTACAATATTTGTAATTAGATTTGTGCTCATCCGTGTTAGGTGATATGCAGTGAAAATGAAGGGGCTCTGAAGGTTTGTGGGTGTCACAGCTGGAGCTGAAGTCAGTTTTTCACCTCTCAGGCCACAAGATTACACAACCAACACCCTATGAGGGATGCTCTCTGTTGCTTCCTCTTTTGCCCCGCCTTTTCAACAGGAATAAAAGAGCTCTGGCAGACTACATCAGTTACTACTCCCTGTTTTCTTCTTTGTAATTTTCCCCTTAGTTTTAACTTTCTTTTAGGTAGCATGGACATTTTGACCCCCATTGGGTCCCCATTGGGTACCTGAGCTGTCTCTTAAGTCTTTCCTTGACCCCTAGATAGCAATATCTCATGAGCCAAAATTTGGGGAGCACCTCAAATCCTAGCACCTTCCATGGTTTGCGTCTACAGTATCCAATTAGATGCATCCATTTTCTTGATGGTGGTGATGGTTTCCAGGGTGTTTATCTTGACTCAAAACTGTAAATACATGTGGCTTGTTGTGGGCCAATTCTATCTCAAAGCTGTTACATGGGTACATTGCTCCAATGGTCATTTAACTCACCGAAAGTTGCATTTTTCTTTACCATGCCTACTGCTTCCCAGAAGGATGACGTCCACTTGCCCAGCACCAGGCTTGATGCATAATTATCAATGGGTGTGAGACCAGAGCAGCGACACGCATGGCCTCTGGGAGGCTCCAAACTTGCAGACGGAGCTTCCCCAGTGTCCCTTCCCACACCAGACATGCCTTGGCTTTGGAGTTTGTCAAGAATATATGACAAGTTAGCCAGAGAAGTTGCTGAATTCTGGAGTCTCACCAGGCTCCTGGTCTTGTTTTGGCCCTGTGTCTAAATTCCATGCTTGAGCATGACTTCAGCCTGTGATGTGCAAGATAATTTAACACACACAATCTAGATGGACCAGGATATAATGCTAAAATCATTTCTAAATTAGTAATCAGTGCATAGCAAACCCTTTCAGGACCCTCATTTATCTTTGAGCTAGCATATTCGATCAGTCGATACTTGCAAAGAATTCTGGTCAGGGTCAAACTTCTTCAGGGATCCCCAAGGAGGGAGGAATAAATTACAGGCCTATGGTTACCCTTTCACATAATAGCTAAAAGGCCATTATGTGGAAAGATTCTCCCTGAAATCTAATTCTTGCCTCAGCCAGGTCAATTAGGAATACTGGACTGCCAGCAGCCAGTACCCTGTAATACTGCCCAAACAGAAAAAAAGCTTGTGGTTTTGAGCAAGGTCCAGACTGTGTTTGTCGCCTCTATAGAAACCGATGTTATTCTCTGTGATAACAAACACTTGCCCATGGACAAAGCTTCCATCAGCTGCTGTGGACAGGGAAAGCTTCAGTGTTGATGGTCTTCTGTTGATGCTCTTAGAGGTAGCTTCTAAGGTGATCCCCAATGAGCCTTGCCCCTGGGTACAAGTCTGTCTAGTCCCCTCCCTGTCTGTGTGGGCTGGCCTAGAAAGTTGCTTCTAGCCTGCAGAATATAGCAAAGGTGAGGAGTTAACACTTCAGTGATGAAGTTACATAACAATGTAACTTTCATCTTATTAGTAGATGCTGGCTTTCTCTGCCTTCTGTGAAGCAAGTTTGCCATGTTGGGGAGGCCAACATGCCAAGGGCAACTTCTAGCTAGCAGCCAGCTTGGAACTGAGATCTTCAGCTTAACAGCCTAAGGGAAACAATCCTGCCGGTACTACAGAAATGAGCTCACAACCCAGCTCTTTCCCAGTCAAGACTTCAGATGAGACCACAACCCTGGCTGACAATGGGGTTGCCAAGTTTGTGAGAAAACCTTAAGCAGAGGACCTAGCTGAGCTGTGCTCAAATTCCTGAACCACAAGAAGTGTAATAAACCTGTGCTGGTTTGGCCTTTAAATCCGTGGCAAGTTGTTATGGAGAAATAAATACAGAATACAAGCACAGTCTCAATGTATTAAGGCAAAATGCATGCATTCTGATGTGTCCCTCCGCTCATTTTTTGGTTATTGTCCAGTTGGCTTTGAAGATGAGCTCATTAATTGAGCAGGTTGGGACTTGAGGTAGTCTCAAAAGTAAAACTGCTTCATAGGTCAAGAAGAAAAGGGCACTGCTTCCTAGGTCATGAAGGAAGTAGTTGAAAGTAGAGACTGTGCCAGAACACAGAGAGTAGATTATTACTGATGTTGGCCCCAAATAATTAAGCCATGGAAGATGATCTGGATCCGCCCATTAGATTAAATATTCCAGATCAGTAGTGACCAAAGTGAAGCAGGCTCTTCCCTGGGCCGGCTTTAGGATGGAAGTCTGGGGAGAGGACCTACTAAGACAAAAATGGGGAAGAAGGACATTTCACAATGGGAAAGGAACGTGGGAAGTTGGAAGGGAAGGAGTAGCCTTGAATATAAATACAATTTAAGCTGAATCCTAATGGGAACTTATGCTCATTGAAATGATAAAACTTTATAATTAAAAGCATAGATTCCATAGACTTGGCAACCGAAAAATACCAGATGTTGCATCGTGAGCAGTAGGTGATCAATTTAGGCCAAAAAATGTCCATTTGTTCTAGGAAGTGAGCAAAGAAATATCCTTAATGTGAATTTAAAAACCTATATATCCAAGAGAAAAAGATATCTGGGAAAAACATAATTATATTATGACATACTAGATGCTTCTACATTTAAGTTGTTATCAATTTTATAAGGAATAATATGACAGTTTCCTAGAAAATGCAAAAATTAATCCAACAGAAACAAGAATATAAACTTTTTAGCTTACTATCATCGTCATCAAGTATATAAAGATAAAGAGACCATTAAATTCACCTCTTGACATTGGTGTGTTCCTATGTAAATGTTCGTGAAGTTTCCCAAACTTTTAAAATGTAAAGATATTGAAATCTGGCCCTACCCATCGTTTTATATATAAATAGATATGTATTTTACATTCCTTTGTGGAACTTTTGGGAGAATGTCAAGTTAGCAAGGGAATCCGTCTTCTTTTTTCCTGCATCCTGATGGACATTACCAGAGGGAGTACAGAATAGGATAAGAATATAGGTAAACATATATCAAGGCTAATAGGAAGGAAAATGATAATGTTGAGGCTTTTCTACTAGATATAATAGAGATAAAATCACTGTAAACTAAGAATGTAAGTGTAACCTAGCAACTTTGTCATTTCAGTTGAAGCCATGTCATGTTATTTCTATTGGATGTAACTGGAG
This sequence comes from Mustela nigripes, assembly GCF_022355385.1. Taxonomy (NCBI): domain Eukaryota; kingdom Metazoa; phylum Chordata; class Mammalia; order Carnivora; family Mustelidae; genus Mustela; species Mustela nigripes. Next base: position 49,269,995 of record NC_081573.1, read on the forward strand.
GGTGTTCTCTAAGATGTTCAATGAGGAAAAAAAAATGCATAGCTTAGGGGTTAGGAAGACCAAGCCAAATAATAGGCCATTTGCTAATCTGTTTGTCATTGAATATCAAATTATTTGGAACACCTGGAAAAGTCCCAGGAAAACAGTAGGTGCTCAAGAAATATGTCAAATCACTGAATGCATGTCTGATTAGGATCAAACAGCTATGGCAAAAACATAGCAGGACATCTCCCTGCCACTGTACTGCTCCCCAGGGAGGTTACAGGAGGTGGCTGAGCAGATGAGAAGTCACTGTTAAGAATTCTCATTGTGCCAGGGACTTCTCATTCAATGAACTTGATGGAAGTGAGGTGTCTTTGCCATTGGAGGGATTATCTGTTTATTATTTATCAGACTATACTTTGTGTCTAACATGGGCTCTGTTTCATGGCCAGAGCTTGCAAATAACTAACTGAACCCCAACGAGTAAAGTCACCCATTCAGTTTCCCAAGACAGACCTTGCCTAATGTTGGTCCGAACACTTGGGTTAGTCTATGACAGATAGGTGAAATTCATCTTAGGAAACAAATTTCGCAGGTCAAAATGCTCTAAGGCTGACATATCCTCTGGTAGTAAATTGACTTTTTTGATTCATTAAAATAAACTTCATATTTTTATTTATTTTTTTTTAAGAGGGTGAGACAGTGAGAGCACAAAGTGGGTGGTGGGTGGAAGGGGCAGAGGGAGAGAGAGAATCCCTGAGGGTCGGGCTCATTCCCACCACCCTGAGATCATGACTGGAGCTGCCCAGGGGCCCCTAGCAGAACCGTCATATTTTTAAATGACAGTGGGAGCCAGGGTGAGGTGTGTGTGTGAGCGAGCCCACATGAATGTGCACGGGCACACATGCACATGTACGTTTGCATGCTTCACCACCTTCTCTGGCTTTAATCTGCACTAAAAGGTAGTGAGTAGGTGGTTATCATGTTTCTATGCATGTGAGCATGCATGTGCTATGTATGTGTGTGTGTGTGTTCTACTATGGAACGATTTTTTTAGACCCAGGAGTCCAAGAGCTAGAGGTCTAGGCTAGCATAGATTTTTCATACATTAATCTTGGTTATACTAGGATATTTATTTTCAGACTTTGTTACTATTTGGGTCCTTATTCAGCGTTTCATGGCCTTTGCGTGTCTGCTCTACACTTTGCCAAGGCGAGGCTTTATGATAGAGTTCTGAGGCTTTAGTGCACTGGGTACACGTGTGTGTGTGTCTGTGTGTGTGCATGCATGTACACACACGTATGTGTTGAACTCTAGCAGGCTCTGCCTATGAGTCCTCCATGGGCAGGTAGGAGGCTAATTTATACACAGCCTGTGGCTTTGTCAACATCTTCTCCTGACAAAGAATGAGATTCTACTTGCGGCTAACTGGAACAATATACTTAGAAAGGGTAAAACAGAACACCTGCCCTCCAGTTAGTATCAGTAAATATAACCTGGTTCCTTGAAATTTACAAAGATTGTCGTTGAGCGAAAATGACACATTCAGACCTGGACTGGTTTGATCTGTTCATTTCCCTGGGTGCTCATAGCTCTGTCCTTACATTGATCCAGAGGAGGACTGAGCCAGAAACCCAGCCTTCTGACACCATCATGAGACACTTTTCCTAAAACGTAGTTTTCCATCATTGTCATTACCATTTTGAAGGATGTTTTAACATGTAGTTAAAGCCTGTGTGATTCAGTATAAAATGCTGACAACATTATGTGCTTTACACAGGATCCAGGATGCTCCTTGGGAAAGTTTTTTCTCAGTAGAAGTGGGGATAATTGTGTTTTCTGTGAGCATTGATTTTGATGGCATCTTTAGGATATGGCCCAGCGGTAGGGTCAGCGTGCTCCCCTCACTACACTGACTGATGGAGAAAACAAAGTCAATTCAACTGTCCTTTCTGGCAACTTTATGCTAACCAGATTTCATCTTGTATTCTACATCTTTGTTTTACTTTACCTGATTTCCCCCACTTAAGTTCTTAATTTCATTATACTTGATATATTTTGAAAGTTGCCATAAGCCTACTTTTTGAAGAAACGAGGAGAACTTTAATTTTATCTAAAGATTTTACTTACTTGAGAGAGTGTCAGAGAGCGAGTGTGCAAGCAGGGGGAGGGGCAGAGGGACAGACTCTCAAGCAGACTCTGTGATAAGTGTGGAGCCTCACGTGGGGCTTGATGACGTGACCCTGAGAGCATCACCTGTGCCGAAACCAAGAGTCAGACACTTAACCGAGCTGAGCTACCCAGGTGTCCCTGGATAACTAACATTTAAAACATCAGGAAAAAAAATACATGTGTAAATAAATTGTGTCCAGTGCTTTTTAACATATGTACATTTAAAATACAAATATAGACTTAGCTTTAGAAAGAAATATTTATTATATGAAATATAAATAAGCCTAAACATTTAAAACATATACATATATTTAGGGTATATATTTTTAAGCACTGGGCACCGCTGTTAAAATATTTATGAGGTGGTCATGGAGACAAAATTTTAAAGAGGTAGGAATATGAAGAGGTTGATATTTTAAGTAAAATCAAACAAAGCCTATTTTCATTAGAAGAAAAATAGGTAAAGTTCCAGATGGAGGAAAACAAATGCAGTGTTTACACGTCTCTCTACTCCTCTGCTTCTCTGTTAACTCTGAATACACCAAGGATAAATATTATTGAAGATAATTACTTGCCTTGGGAAATATCATGGGTGTTTTTCCCCCCTCAAACACAAACAATAGCCTGTTCTGTTCCATCACACAATTTCTAAAATCAATCTTGTGAGGAGACAGCACGGTCTTCAGCAATGTTTAGGATGCAGGACACTGACTTAAATTAAGCCTCGAGATGCTCAAAAAGAGGACTCCTGGGAGTGAAAAACTTAGAAGGTCAATAATCCTCTACATACTCACGAAATAGAAAACTTGCTCCTAAAAAATAACTTATTTCCTCAACAACAAGGAGAAAGTAGGGCAGATTTTAGGATAAACATTTTCTCGCACTCAGGGTTGTTTCTGTGACAACGGCCATCACCTTTTAGAACAAGACTGTCCCTAGATGCAAACTTTTTAAAGGAAAGCTGCTGTATTTTCTACCCCAACCCAAGATTTGAAGTCCTATCCACACCCAATGGGGGGCTCGAATTCACAACCTGGAAATCAGGAGTCCTCACATATTCTACTGACTGAGCCAGCCCGGTGCCCCTCCTGCACCTTCTTATGGAAAACAAACTAACAAACCTAAACACTTGTAAGTACTAATACGCTGCAGAATTATCTTTGTACTTTTGAAGAGAGTTCATATATGAATTCATTGATTTATGGTTTGCCTTTTCTGAAATGGAGGACAATGGTAGTTAAGGGGCTAGAGTTATTTGGCCTGATCTGTAGATATGAGACCTTGTATAGTGTTAGGGGTAACAAAACGCAGTGATAATATGCTATATATATAATGATATAAACAAAACATAGTGATTAGAAATATAACAAAATATAGCGATAATATGCCATATATATATATATATGTGTATATATATATACACACCCACATACATACACCCACATATATATTCATTTCTTTTGAGTGTATGAAATTGTAAAAATACTTGGGAAACCAACACTGCAAAATTCTTGATATTGTAGATATTTTTTTCCTTCCTACATTAAGATATAGATTTCTTCCAATTTTTATGGAGAGTGAATCATTAAGAAGTGTAACTACATTTGAGTCAAGAATTGCTGTTAATCACAGATATTAGAATTACACTTTTAAAAAACTAGACAAAAGCAAGTGTTTATATGGACACAAAACAACAGAATCTCTTGCCCACCGCTTATGGGAACCTTTTATTCATAAACCATTTTGGAGAAAAGTTTGACACCGAGAATAGAGAAAACTGTTCAGATTATACTTGGACAAATACAGTTGAAAGATGAAGAAATAAGACTATTTTTTTTTCCAGTTCATTAATTTGTTTTGTGAAATAGCTTTAATTATCCAAACACAAAGAGACTGATGGGATCATCTGAATTGCCCTTCATGGCAGGATTGTAGCCGAGTGTCCTGTGGCACTTTGACATTATGAATATTACTTTAGTCTTTTGGATCCAGAGCTTTCGATAAAAGAGGGATGGATTAGAGAAAAGAGCTAAATATCAACCATTCTCTGTAAAGAATAGTCTTTTATAATGTAGAAAAGAGACCCTTGATTGACAGCAAAGAGAAATTAAGCAAAAAAGAAAAGTATTTTGAGCTCAGAATTTCCCAAGCTCAGAAGTTCAAGCTGCAAGATTGAGATGTCTAAAAGCTGAATTGTGTGGCTAAACTTTTATTGTAATCCCTGAATTTCATGAGAAAAAGAAAGCTTCTGAGAGCAAAAAGACGTGAATGAACTGAAACGATGATTTAAAATAAGAACGACTTCTGAAGTTTCTTCGGCAAGAGGTGCTGGGAAAACTGAACGCCCACACGCAGAAGAATGAAATATTTGACCCTTATTTTCTACCACAGAGGAAAACCAACTCCAAAGAGATTTAGGATTCAAAAGAAGACTTGAAACTGAGAAACTCCTACAAGAAAACGGTAAAAGATGCACGACGTTGGTGTTGGCGATGGTTTCTTGGACAGGACACCGAAAGCACCGGTAACAAAAGGATAAACAGACAAGTGGGACTGCATCAAACTAAAAATCTTCTGCGCAGTGATCAGCCATGAAAAACCAACCTACAGAATGGCAGAAAATAGTTGCAAACCACCCACGTGGTAGGGGGGAATCTCCAAAACATAGAAGGCACTTCTACAATTCAGTAGCAAAATAAATAATCCTAAAGAACCAACTAAAACATGGACAGAAGACTTGAATAGACATTTCTCCAAAGCAGACATACAAATGAACAAGAGGAATATGAAAAGATGCTTACCATCCCTCATCTTCAGGAAAAGGGAAATCAAAATCCCAGCGCGGTATCACCGCAGTCCAGGTAGGATGGTTATTATCAAAAAGGAAAAGACAGATGTTGGTGAGGATGTGGAGAAAAGGGAACTCTTGTGTGCCGCTGGTAGGAATGAGAAATGGTGCAGCCATTATGGAACACAGACCGTATAGAAGTTCCTCAGAAATTAAAAATGGGGGCACCTGGGCGGCTCAGATGGTTCAGTATCTGCCTTCAGCTCGGGTCATAATCCCAGGTTCCTGGGATGGAGCCCCACATCGGGCTTCCTGCTCAGTGGAGAGTCTGGTCTGCTTTCTCCTCTGCCTCTCTCTCCTTTTCATGCTCTTTCTCTCTCAAATAAATAAATAAAAGTCTTAAAAAAAAAGAAAAAGAAAAAGAAAAAATGGAACTACCCTATGATCCTACTTCTGAATACCTACCCCAAATGATTTAGTTTAGACTTGAAGAACTACCTCCACATCCATGGTCATTTTAGCATCATTCACCAGAGCCAAGATAGGGAGATAGGACACAACCTAAATGCCCATAAGCAGATGGGCGCCTAAAGAAAGAGCGGTATAGACCTACAAGGGAGTGAGAGCTTTTAAAAGCCATATGCAGCAACATGGATAAACCTGGAGGACATTCTGCTAAGTGAAATCAGCCAGACACAGAAGAACAAAAATACTGTATGCTTCCACTTACAGGAGGCATCAAATATGGTAGAATGGTGGTTGCTAGGGGCTGAGGGCAGGGAGAAATGGGGAGCTGCTAGCCAATGGGCATAAAGCCTCAGGTATCCAAGATGAGATGAGTAATCTTGGATACTTGAGGCTTTATACTTTTATATATATAGTTATATATATATAAATATATATATGAAATATATATGAATATATATCATATATATGAAATATCATATATTTATATATATAACCATATATATAAATAAAATTATATATATATTTAATATATATATACTTTATACTTGAGGCAGAGCACTAGGTCCATAGTCAATAATACTGAATCATGCCCTTCATAAATAAAATATTTCTAGTGACTGATCAATTATAAAAGTTTTTAGTCCAACAAATTCTGAGATAGATGGAGGAAGAATTTTTTTTTTTTGAGTAAATGAAAAATTGCGCAGTATCTCCAAAAGTCAGTTAAGAATGAATTATTGATGATAGTTAATGCCACATGCTATTAGTTGGACATGATAGTTAACTATTCCCTTGGAAGACAAGGTGAAAAAGAAAATGAGTATCAGAAGGAAACACTCTGACCTATCAATTGCTTTTCAGTGAAACAAACCAACATTTTATCTCACTGTAAAGAAAGTGGAGGATACATGAGGGAAATAATACCGAGGAGGAAATTTCTTCAGACACAAACTATTTTTAGAAGATCATTTAATCAATTGGATTTCCTAGACTTGATTTGATTGACAGTGAGAGTCAGATGATTCCCTGACAAGCCAGGTGACTAACCTGCCCCAGGAGGAGTTATTTTAGGAAGACAGAGATGACATGATCCCTTTCTCAAGGCGGCACTCATGACTCAGACTTTTCTTGGTGTTAGCTTGTGCCCATGCATACCTGGGGATAAAAGCTTGAAGAACTGTCCATTCACACATGGTGCTAACACACAGAGAGGCTCATCCTTCAGAACCATTTTCGGAATAAACTCTGGAGAGTAAAGTGGTGTTGAAGTTCCCCCTGGGGGTGGTTACTCTCCACAGATAGCCACGGGTCCCTCCTTTCGTCTTGTTTGCGCGAACTGCTCATGTGCAAGTGATGGCATACAATTGACCCCCTCCCCAGCCCTCTTGAATTTGGTCTGTCCTTCCGGACATGCTTGACCTCTAGAGGGTAATGGAATTGATGTTCTGGAATTTTGGAGGCTAGTGACAAGAAGTCGACAGATTCCATCTTAGTCTTGTTTTGGGGAAAACCAGGCCATGTAAGGATTTTTGGCCACCCCTCAGACGTTCCACCCATCCTCAGCCGAGATGCCTGACATGGGAGCCTCTAGTTCCAGCCACCCCTTGATGGCAACTGTCTGCGAGACCCTAAGTGTGACCTGTTTTGTTGAGCCCAGTCAATGCACATGACTATGACAAGCGATAAAGTATTGTGTGACCCAAATGTTTGGGGTTGTAGGTTATGTGGCCGTAGATAACCACACATCTTGCCTTCAAGTGAGAATACTGAGCATTGTATCCTATCCAGGCAGCATTTTAAAAATCCCCAAAAGTATCTTCTTGGCATGGTTCTTGTTGTTGTTCATCTAATTAGCACCCTGTTAAATGGAATGCCAAGAGTGTCTCTACTTTGGGCTACGTTTCTTGTGTAGGTGTATGTTTTCTGCAGGGCTGTCAACTCAGTGGGGCTACAAGCCTCTAAATTCCTTCAAGACTGCGACACACATTACTTTCTGGCATGATTATATCCCCTCTGCTGTCTGTCCCTCGACTATTTATAGTAAAAATTGATGTAGTGAAGGAAGGCAAAAAAAAAAAAAAAAAAAAAAAAAAAAAAAAAAAAAA